>NC_133336.1:213231449-213453949 GCF_042186555.1 Aquarana catesbeiana
GGTGATCTGTATTCATTCCTTTACCTTCCAGAAGCTGCCTTTAGTCCTCTGAGGGGTCCCTTTGCTCTTCTTTCAAGTGCTTCAGGCTTCCTTATATCGCTTCCAAGGCATCCTTAGCTGCTTAATATTTCATCCCCCCGCTCTTGATGCTGACTTGACTGTCTGTTCATCTTTAGCCTGCCCTCAGGCTTGCTAGGGGGTGTCCGGGAGAGTGGAGAAGGGAGGGGGGGGTCGGTTTCCAGCCAGTCTGGACAGGCTCCCAGCGTGCTCCTCTGCTCTCCTCACCTGCGCCTTTCCCCCACCAGACTGCACCAGTCCTCCGCTTACGGTCTGTGGGTCTCAGGGGCTTTCATTCGCCGGTCCTTGTGGTCTCTCACCCTGCTCAGCTCCAACCAGTTCAGCAGAGGCTCCTCCATGTGCCCTCACAGGCGCCGCCGTCAGGCCCCTCCCCCAGCATGTGCGAGTCACGTCCGCATCACGCCCCCTGTAATTACAATTTTTGATGCAATATTTTGCAAGGAGAGTTCGTTGCTGCACTCAACTAGAGTATCTGTGAGGGGTTGCAGTGTTGTGGCACCACCACCACCACCAAAGGCCCAATTTTTTGCATGTAATTACAATTCTTGATCTAATATTTCACAGCAGGGCCCTGTGAGGGCTTACAGTGTTGTGGCCACAGCAACACCTAAGGCCCAAATTTCTGCTGAGTATATAGGGCAGGACCCTACTTTCAAACAACTAACTTACAAACGACTCCTACTTGCAAACAGAAGGAGACAACAGGAAGTGAGATGAAATCTACCCCTAGGAAGGGAAATTCTCTCCTGTAAGAGTTAATATGGGAAAAACATTTCTCCTTTCCACTGATGCTTTCCAATCCTTGTTCCACAAAAAAACCCAAATTTTCAAAAAACATTTGTCATTGGGACAGAAAGTGAGGTAAAATCTTCTGAAGAGGAGGAAAGACAGCAAAACAAATGTCACAGGGGTGATAACCCTTCCCTATGTTTTCCAAAAAGCTTAGAAAAGATTTTTTGGCTGGAGCTAAACACGTTAAAAATGTACCAGTTCAAAATGACAAACAGATTCTACTTAACAACAAACCTACAGTCCCTGTCTTGTTTGCACCGCCTGTATACTGCTGTTCAGAGTATATAGGGCCTGGTGGCCCCACACCTTTCCTTATTTTAATTTGGGTGCGGGGTTCCCCTTAATATCCATAGAAGACCCAAAGGGCCTGGTAATGGACTGGGGGTACCCATGCCGTTTGTCTCACTGATTTTCATCCATATTGCCAGGACCCGACATTACATTAAACCCGCAAGCAGTTTTAAATGAGATTTTTTCCTTTAAAAATGACATTTTGTGCAGGGACTGTTCTAAACACTGGAAACACGCGTCACTTTACAGGCATACTATAGACACCCCTCAGGTACGATATTTAAAGGAATATTTCACTTTTTTTTTTTACTTGAAGCATCATTAAAATCACTGCTCCCGATACATTGATATATGTCCCCTGGGGCAGGACCCGGGTCCCCAAACCCTTTTTAGGACAATACCATGCAAATTAGCCTTTAAAATGAGCACTTTTGATTTTGAACGTTCGAGTCCCATAGACGTCAATGGGGTTCATGCAAATTTTCGGTCCGTTCGCAGGTTCTGGTGCGAACCGAACCGGGGGGTGTTCGGCTCATCCTTATTGTTCACTAAGGTTCTCTAACAAACCTCTGAGGGCTTCACAGAACAGCTGTAATTATACTGAGATTAAACACACAGGTGGACTCCATTTACTAATTAGGTGACTTCTGAAGGCAATTGGTTCCACTAGATTTTAGTAAAGGGGGCTGAATACAAAATGTCCCTCCCCCCACACTTTTCACATATTTATTTGTATTATTATCATTTTCCTTCCACTTCACAATTATTACCTCTGATGTATGATGATGATGAGGATCAGATTAGGTACACCCAGAGGTGACCCTCATCATCATCATCATCATACATCAGAGGTAACCCTTTCCTGTCCAGAGTGTACCTACTAGCTAGGTCCCCCTTTGGCCTTCATTCTTGGTGGAATAGATACAACAAGGTGTTGGAAATGTTCCTCAGAGATTTTGCTCCATAATGACCTGATAACATCACACAGTTCCTGCAGATTTGTCGGCTGCACATCCATGATGCCAATCCCCCGTTCCACCACATCCCAAAGGTTTTCTATTGGATGAGATGTGGTGAGTGTGGAGGCCATTGGAGTACAGTGACCTCATTGTCCAGTGGTGAGATGATTGGAGCTTTGTGACATGGTGCATTATCCTGCTGGAAGGAGCCATCAGAAGATGGGGACACTGTAGTCATAAAGGGATGGACATGATCAGCAACAATACTCAGGTACCCCATCCCCCACATCATTACACCCCCACCACCAGCCTGAACCGGTGATACCCATCCCCCCCACCATTACACCTCCACCACCAGCCTGAACCGGTGATATCCCATCCCCCACACCATTACACCCCCACCACCAACCTGAACCGGTGATATCCCATCCCCCACACCATTACACCCCCACCACCAGCCTGAACCGGTGATATCCCATCCCCCACACCATTACACCCCCACCACCAGCCTGAACCGGTGATACCCCATCCCCCACACCATTACACCCCCACCACCAGCCTGAACTGGTGATACCCCATCCCCACACCATTACACCCCCACCACCAGCCTGAACCGGTGATACCCCATCCCCCACACCATTACACCTCCACCACCAGCCTGAACGGTGATATCCCATCCCCCACACCATTACACCCCCACCACCAGCCTGAACCTGTGATATCCCATCCCCCACACCATTACACCCCCACCACCAGCCTGAACTGGTGATATCCCATCCCCCACACCATTACACCCCCACCACCAGCCTGAACCAGTGATATCCCATCCCCCACACCATTACACCCCCACCACCAGCCTGAACCGGTAATATCCCATCCCCCACACCATTACATCTCCACACCAGCCTGAACCGGTGATATCCCATCCCCCACACTATTACACCCCCACCACCAGCCTGAACCAGTGATACCCCATCCCCCACACCATTACACCTCCACCACCAGCCTTAACCAGTGATATCCATCCCCCACACCATAACACCCCCACCACCAGCCTGAACCGGTGATACCCCATCCCCCACACCATTACATCCCCACCACCAGCCTGAACCAGTGATACCCCATCCCCCACACCATTACACCCCCACCACCAGCCTGAACCGGTGATACCCCATCCCCCACACCATTACACCCCCACCACCAGCCTGAACCGGTGATACCCCATCCCCCACACCATTACACCCCCACCACCAGCCTGAACCAGTGATATCCCATCCCCCACACCATTACACCCCACCACCAGCCTGAACGGGTGATACAAGGCAGGATGGATCCATGCCCCAAATTCTGACCCCACCATCTGAATTTCACAGCTGAAATCCAGACTCATCAGACCAGGCAATGTTTTCCAACCTTCTAGCCTCAGTTTCCTGTTCTTAGCTGATGGGACTGGCGCCCGGTGTGCTCTTCTGCTGCTGTAGCCCATCTGCTTCAAGGTTTTATGTGTTGTGCATTCAGAGATGATATTCTGCATACCTTGGTTGGTTATTTGAGTCACCAGAGGCGGCTCTCTAATTAGGCGAAATAGGCGGTGGCCTCAGGCCTCGCAGTCATAGGGGCCTCGCACAGCTGTCTAGTTTACCTAATTAGAGAGCCGCCTCTTTTAGCAGCAGATATCTCCGTCACCGAGTCCCCTCGCTCTGCTACTGTAAGAGTTATAGGCTGTGAGTGAGACGTGTGATCGGAGCTCACTTACATCTCCGGATCACTGACAGGGTGAGCCGCGCTCAGTTGAGCGCGGACAGTGATCACCCCCGCCCACTGCTGCCCGCACTGCCAATTACTGAAGTGGTGTGTGTGAGGCGGCGAAGCCGCAGCACGACAACGAGTCGAATGGGGAGGAACAGACCTAGAGCACCGAGACTGGGGCCGCGGGCAGGACGCTGTGTCTGGGGTGGGGGGGCGGGATGTGGATTGCGGGTGAACTGGTTTCTGGGAGCCTGGAGGTGAATGAATGAATGAATGACATGCCAGCATGCATGCATGCCATGCATGCATCGGCAAGCCTGACATGCATGCCATGAATGAACGGAAAGAATGGATGAATGAATGAATGCATGGAAGAAAGAATGCATGCAATGAATGCCATGGACAGACCCTGCATGCCATGCCATCCAGCCATGGCCATTGCCATCGCATGCCATGCCTGCCATGGACAGCATGCATGCATGAATGAATGCATCTGGACCAGAATGGATGTCTGAAATGCACTGAATGGACCGAACCTGGATGAATGCATGCAATGCACTGGCCAGCCTGGATGCCATGCATGCATGCCATGCATCGGATGCCATGCATGAATGACATGGAAAGAATGGATGAATGAATGACTGAAATGGAAAGAAGGAAGAAATGGGTGGTATAGGTGGGTGGGGTGGAGAGGCCGTCAAGGAGGCAGAATGAAAACGAGAGGGAGGGGGAGGGAATGGAGGGGGGGAGAGGGAGGGAGAGGACGGATGGAGGGAAATGAAAAGCGAGGAGGGCGGGAGGGGGAGGGAAGGAGGGAGGGCCTGGCATGAGGGAGAGGGAGGGAGGGAGAATGAAAAGAGAGGGAGGAAGGGAGGGAATGGAGGGGGAAGAGGGAGGGAGAGGAAGGAAGGAGGGCGCACTGAAAACGAGAGGGAGGAAGGGAGGGAATGGAGGGGGGAAGAGGGAGGGAGAGGGAAGGAAGGAGGGAGAATGAAAAGAGAGGGAGGAAGGGAGGGAATGGAGGGGGGAAGAGGGAGGGAGAGGGAAGGAAGGAGGGAGCACTAGAGACAGGAAGAGGGAGGGAAGGAATGAGGGAGGAGGAGGAATGAGGAGGGAGGAAGACTGAGGGAAGGAATGAGGGAGGGAGGGAAGGAATGAGGAGAGGAAGGGGAGGGAAGGAGGGAGGAATGAGGGAGGGAGGGAAGGAATGAGGGAAGGAATGAGGGAGGGAGGGAAGGAATGAGGGAAGGAGGGAAGGACTGCGGGAAGGAAGGGAAGGAATGAGGGCAGGAGGGAAGGAATGAGGGAAGGAAGAGGAAGGCATGCGGGAGGAGGGCAGGAATGGGGAGGAGGATCTTTCCTTCCATCGGGCGGCGGCTTCTGCCTTCCATCTTCTTCTTCCTTCCATCTTCCTTCTTCCTTCCAGTCCTCTTTCCTTGCCATCTTTCGGAGGGCCTTCCATCTTTCCTTCCATCTTCTTTCTTTCCTTCCATCTTTCCTTCTTTCCTTCCATCTTCCTTCTTTCCTTCCATCTTTCCTTCTTTCCTTCCATCTTTCCTTCTTTCCTTCCATCTTTCCTTCTTTCCTTCCATCTTCCTTCTTTCCTTCCATCTTTCCTTCTTTCCTTCCATCTTTCTTTCTTTCCTTCCATCTTTCCTTCTTTCCTTCCATCTTTCCTTCTTTCCTTCCATCTTCCTTCTTCTTCCATCTTTCCTTCCATCTTTCCTTCTTTCCTTCCATCTTTCTTTCTTTCCTTCCATCTTCCTTCATCTTTCCTTCTTTCCTTCCATCTTTCCTTCCATCTTTCTTTCTTTCCTTCCATCTTTCCTTCCATCTTTCCTTCTTTCCTTCCATCTTCTTTCTTCCTTCCATCTTTCCTTCCATCTTTCCTTCTTTCCTTCCATCTTTCTTTCTTCCTTCTTTCCTTCCATCTTTCTTTCTTTCTTTCTTTCCTTCCATCTTTCTTTCTTTCTTTCTTCCTTCCATCTTTCTTCCTTCCATCTTTCCTTCTTTCCTTCCATCTTTCTTTCTTTCCTTCCATCTTTCCTTCCATCTTTCTTTCTTTCCTTCCATCTTTCCTTCTTCCTTCCATCTTTCCTTCTTTCCTTCCATCTTTCCTTCCATCTTTCCTTCTTTCCTTCATCTTTCTTTCTTTCCTTCCATCTTTCCTTCCATCTTCTTCTTTCCTTCCATCTTTCCTTCTTTCCTTCCATCTTTCCTTCTTTCCTTCCATCTTTCCTTCCATCTTTCCTTCTTTCCTTCCATCTTTCTTTCTTTCCTTCCATCTTTCCTTCCATCTTTCCTTCTTTCCTTCCATCTTTCCTTCCATCTTTCCTTCTTTCCTTCCATCTTTCCTTCATCTTTCTTTCTTTCCTTCATCTTTCCTTCCATCTTTCCTTCTTTCCTTCCATCTTCTTTCTTTCCTTCCATCTTCTTCCATCTTTCTTTCTTTCCTTCCATCTTTCCTTCTTTCCTTCCATCTTTCCTTCTTTCCTTCCATCTTTCCTTCTTTCCTTCCATCTTTCCTTCTTTCCTTCCATCTTTCCTTCTTTCCTTCCATCTTTCCTTCTTTCCTTCCATCTTTCTTTCTTTCTTCCATCTTTCCTTCCATCTTTCTTTCTTTCCTTCCATCTTTCCTTCTTTCCTTCCATCTTTCCTTCTTTCCTTCCTTCTTTCCTTCTTTCCTTCCATCTTTCTTTCTTTCCTTCCATCTTTCCTTCCATCTTCTTTCTTTCCTTCCATCTTTCCTTCTTTCCTTCCATCTTTCCTTCTTTCCTTCCATCTTTCCTTCTTTCCTTCCATCTTTCCTTCTTTCCTTCCATCTTTCCTTCTTTCCTTCCATCTTTCCTTCTTTCCTTCCATCTTTCCTTCTTTCCTTCCATCTTTCTTTCTTTCCTTCCATCTTTCCTTCTTTCCTTCCATCTTCCTTCTTTCCTTCCATCTTTCCTTCTTTCCTTCCATCTTCCTTCCATCTTTCCTTCTTTCCTTCCATCTTTCTTTCTTTCCTCCATCTTTCCTTCCATCTTTCCTTCTTCCTTCCATCTTTCCTTCCATCTTTCTTCTTTCCTTCCATCTTTCCTTCATCTTTCTTCTTCCTTCCATCTTCTTTCTTTCCTTCCATCTTTCCTTCATCTTCCTTCTTCCTTCCATCTTTCTTCTTTCCTTCTTCCTTCATCTTCTTCTTTCTTTCTTCTTACATCTTTCTTTCTTCTTCTTTCCTTCCATCTTCTTCCTTCTTTCTTCTTTCCTTCCATCTTTCTTCTTTCCTTCCATCTTTCCTTCCATCTTTCTTTCTTTCCTTCCATCTTTCCTTCTTTCCTTCCATCTTTCCTTCTTTCCTTCCATCTTTCCTTCCATCTTTCCTTCTTTCCTTCCATCTTTCTTTCTTTCCTTCCATCTTTCCTTCCATCTTTCTTTCTTTCCTTCATCTTTCCTTCTTTCCTTCCATCTTTCCTTCTTTCCTTCCATCTTTCCTTCCATCTTTCTTCTTTCCTTCCATCTTTCTTTCTTTCCTTCCATCTTTCCTTCATCTTTCCTTCTTTCCTTCCATCTTTCCTTCCATCTTTCCTTCTTTCCTTCCATCTTTCCTTCCATCTTTCTTTCTTTCCTTCCATCTTTCCTTCCATCTTTCCTTCTTTCCTTCCATCTTTCTTTCTTTCCTTCCATCTTTCCTTCCATCTTTCCTTCTTTCCTTCCATCTTTCCTTCCATCTTTCCTTCTTTCCTTCCATCTTTCTTTCTTTCCTTCTTTCCTTCCATCTTTCTTTCTTTCTTTCTTTCCTTCCATCTTTCTTTCTTTCTTTCTTTCCTTCCATCTTTCTTCCTTCCATCTTTCCTTCTTTCCTTCCATCTTTCCTTCTTTCCTTCCATCTTTCCTTCCATCTTTCCTTCTTTCCTTCCATCTTTCCTTCTTTCCTTCCATCTTTCCTTCCATCTTTCCTTCTTTCCTTCCATCTTTCCTTCCATCTTTCCTTCTTTCCTTCCATCTTTCTTTCTTTCCTTCTTTCCTTCCATCTTTCTTTCTTTCTTTCTTCCTTCCATCTTTCTTTCTTTCTTTCCTTCATCTTTCTTTCCTTCCATCTTTCTTTCCTTCCATCTTTCTTTCTTTCTTTCTTTCCTTCCATCTTTCTTTCTTTCTTTCTTTCTTTCTTTCTTTCTTCCTTCCATCTTTCTTTCTTTCCTTCCATCTTTCCTTCCATCTTTCCTTCTTTCCTTCCATCTTTCCTTCCATCTTTCTTCTTTCCTTCCATCTTTCTTCCATCTTTCTTTCTTTCCTTCCATCTTTCCTTCCATCTTTCCTTCTTTCCTTCCATCTTTCTTTCTTTCCTTCCATCTTTCCTTCCATCTTTCCTTCTTTCCTTCCATCTTTCCTTCCATCTTTCCTTCTTTCCTTCCATCTTTCCTTCCATCTTTCCTTCTTTCCTTCCATCTTTCTTTCTTTCCTTCTTTCCTTCCATCTTTCTTTCTTTCTTTCTTTCCTTCCATCTTTCTTTCTTTCTTTCTTTCCTTCCATCTTTCTTTCCTTCCATCTTTCCTTCTTTCCTTCCATCTTTCCTTCCATCTTTCCTTCTTTCCTTCCATCTTTCCTTCTTTCCTTCCATCTTTCCTTCCATCTTTCCTTCTTTCCTTCCATCTTTCCTTCCATCTTTCCTTCTTTCCTTCCATCTTTCTTTCTTTCTTCTTTCCTTCCATCTTTCTTTCTTCTTTCTTTCCTTCCATCTTCTTTCTTTCTTTCCTTCCATCTTTCTTTCCTTCCATCTTTCTTTCCTTCCATCTTTCTTTCTTTCCATCTTTCTTTCTTTCCATCTTTCTTTCTTTCTTTCTTTCTTTCTTTCTTTCTTTCTTTCTTTCTTTCTTTCTTTCTTTCTTTCTTTCTTTCTTTCTTTCTTTCTTTCTTTCTTTCTTTCTTTCTTTCTTTCTTTCTCTTTCTTTCTTTCTTTCTTTCTTTCTTTCTTCTTTCTTTCTTTCTTTCTTTCTTTCTTTCTTTCTTTCTTTCTTTCTTTCTTTCTTTCTTTCTTTCTTTCTTTCTTTCTTTCTTTCTTTCTTTCTTTCTTTCTTTCTTTCTTTCTTTCTTTCTTTCTTCTTTCTTTCTTTCTTTCTTTCTTTCTTTCTTTCTTTCTTTCTTTCTTTCTTTCTTTCTTTCTTTCTTTCTTTCTTTCTTTCTTTCTTTCTTTCCTTTCCATCTTTCTTTCTTTCTTTCTTTCTTTCTTTCTTTCTTTCTTTCTTTCTTTCTTTCTTTCTTTCTTTCTTTCTTTCCTTTCCATCTTTCTCTTTATTTCCATCTTTCTTTCCTTCCATCTTTCTTTCTCTTTCTTTCCTTCCATCTTTCTTTCTCTTTCTTTCCTTTCCATCTTTATTTCCCTTTCTTTCCTTCCATCTTTCTTTCTTTCTTTCCTTGTCAAAAGAAGTTTATTGAGTATACAATGTTATAAAGATACATAAAGTAAGTTTACAAGGATCTATAAAGTAAGCTCATTGTTTTACAGTAGGGTTTATATAGGTAAATATCATGAAATTTCAAATATTAAACATTGGGTTCATGTAAACCTAAATTAAAGATATATATCATTTCCTTAGTTACTTTGTAGGTATTTAAATGATTTATACCTACTATACATATTGTTTACAAGTAGAGTGTATATAGGTCAAATAAATTCTGATAATGAGCTTTAATCGTAAGGTGGAGAAAAGGAAAGAGAAAGAAGAAAAAGGGTTGAAAGGTAGAGGTATGGTCCACAAGGTTGTCCCGCTCGTCAGTTTATTATTCTTTTTAGTTCTCTTTGAAGCCTTAGAATGGGTGTCTCTGTAAGTCATTTAATCTGTTACCATGGCAACAGGACAGAGTCATTGAAGTTTGACAGGAACTGTTGTTTTATCCAAGGATGCCAAAGTTTTTCAATTTTGGAATTTGATTTTGATCGATGGCTACCATCTTAGCATGGGACATTGTATTATTCATTCTGTGAATTGTTTCTGCTAGTACCAATGTAGGAGATTTCCATGCCTTGGCCACTGTTTGTTTTGCAGCCGTTATTAGTTGGATCATAAGTTTGAATTGAGAGAGTGTTAACCATTCCGGTTTTAGATTAAGTAAAGTTAAATATGGATCTGGTTGTATTATTTTTTTAAATATTTTAGATGCAATCACGAAGACTTCCTTCCAGAAGGTTTGGATTACTGGGCATGTCCACCATATGTGTAAATATGTGCCTATTTCTGGGCATCCTCGAAAACAAAGAGCTGAGGTATTAGGTGAATATTTGCCACTCTAGCGGGTACAAGGTACCAGCGAGTTAGGACTTTATAATTTGTCTCCAGTGCTAAGATGTTGGGTGAGGATGACTTAGATGTGAGCCATATGTTAGACCAGTCCGTGTCTTCTAAAGTTCGTCCCAGGTCCTCCTCCCACCTCTGAATGTAAGAGGGTCTATTAAGATTTGCTACTCCATATAATTGATTATAAAGTGATGAAATTGTACCTTTAGCAAATGGATCTTTTGTACAGATTGATTCAAAAATGGATAATTGGGATAATGGTGTATCCCCCTTTAGGAATGGTGTATAGAAATTTTTGATTTGGAGATATCTGAATATCTCAGAGTTTGGTAGATCATATTTTTCTCTAAGCGATGGGAATGAAAGGAATGATTTAGATGCTATGAAGTCATTTAGTGTCTGAATGCCTGATGTTGTCCAAGCTTTAAAAGAATTTGGGTAGATCCATGCCGGATAAAAGTCCGGATTTCTGATAAAAGAAAGGAGAGGATTGTGTGGAGATTGTAACTGATATTTGGTTTTTAGTTTATCCCAGAGAGATAAGAAGTGTTTAGTTATGGGATTATGAATTTTAAAGCGGTCTTTAGGATCAAGCCATAATAAATTTGATATTAATAGAGGGTCATTTTCTGAAGCCTCTATAAATACCCATAATGGGATTTCCTGTTTTGCATGGTATTTGGACAGACTGGCCAAATGTGCTGCTCTGTAGTAGTTAGTAAAATTAGGGTATCCCAGGCCTCCTTTATTTTTGGGAAGATGTAGTGTGTGTATAGGAATACGTGGTTTAGAAGAGCCCCATATAAACGAAGTTGCTCTTTTTTGTACTATTCTCAAAAAATAGGAAGGAATTGGAATAGGGAGGACTCTGAATAGATAAAGCAATTTGGGTAGAATAGTCATTTTGATTGCATTAATCTTCCCTATCCAGGATAAAGGAAGTTGCGACCATTGTTTTATTAGATTTGTGATCTGTCTTAATACAGGAGGATAATTGGTTGAGAATAAGTCAGAATGAGATGCTGTTAAATGAATTCCAAGATATGGGATTGATTTTTCTGCCCATGTGAATGGGAGTGCAGCCCTAGCCGGGATCAATTCCATGTTTGTGAGTGAAATATTAAGCACTAGGCATTTCTTAGGATTAATCATAAGGCCGGATAGGGCTGCAAATCCATCAAGAGCTGGTATTAAGTTAGGACCAGAGACCTGTGGTGATGATAGAAAAAGTAATATATCGTCTGCAAATATACATAATTTGTGTGTAATACCTCCTATTTCAATGCCAGTTATAGTTTGGTTTGTTCTGATGTATTGGGCCATGGGTTCGAGTATAAGGGCAAATAATAAGGGAGATAATGGGCAACCCTGTCGGGTACCTCTTTCGATATTAAAGCTTAAGATTTGTATCCAGCATATTTTATATAGGCTTTGGGTTTATTATATAATGCTTTGATCCATGTTAAAAAGTGGGGTCCAAAACCCCATTTTTGTAATGAATATTGCATATATTGCCAGGATACTGTGTCAAATGCCCTCTTAATATCGAGAGATAGAAAACATAAAGGGATTTTCCGTTTTTAACAATATGTGCCAATAACACTGCCCTGCGTATATTATCGCCTGCCTGTCTATTTGGCATGAAGCCTACTTGATCTCTATGTATTAATTTTCCTATAATGCTATTGAGGCGTTTTGCTATTATTTTTGCTAATAATTTAATATCGAGTTTAACAGAGAGATAGGCCGATAATTCACACAGGAAGTATCATCAGAAAGGGGTTTTGGGATCATACAAACAATTGCCATTAGTGTTTCTTGCCAAAAAGAATGTCCATCTAGAAGTTTGTTAAAAGTTTCAGTGAGAATGGGAGAGAGTATTTCTGAGAATGTTTTATAGTATAAAGCCGAGTAGCCGTCTGGGCCTGGTCTTTTGTTAAGTTTTAGGTCTTTTATGGCGTTAGCAACTTCATCTATAGTTATAGGCTCATCCAAACTGCTTTTTTGATTCTGAGATAACTCAGGTAAGGTTATTTTTGAGAAGAAGGATTCAGCCTCTGTAGGATTAAATTCATTGTTTGTCTTGTATAAAGTTGCGAGATGTGAGTGAAATTTATGGACTATTTTAACTGGATTACAAGTGTAAACATTTTTTGATAATTTCAAACGTATTGGTTTGAAAGATTTGTTAGTTGAATTTAATGCCCGAGCCAAATATGTACCTGGTTTGTTTGTATTCATGTAGAAATTGTGTTTGGAGCGTTTTAGGGATTTATCAACTGACTCAGTGAGAAATAGATCGTATTCCAATCTAGATTTTTCAGATGAGATTTTGTACTCTGAGATGGATTATCTTGAAATGATATGTAGGCTGCATTAAAATTGAGTTCTAGTTTTTTTGCTAGATTTTTGCGTTCCCGTTTAAATAGTGCCATTTGTCTTTGTATTGTACCACGCAAGACAGGCTTATGAGCTTCCCACAGTGTTATTGGGGAGATGTCTGTTGTATTATTAATTGATATGTATTCCTTTAAAGCTTGTTCAATGGCCATCTGATGTAGTGGGTGTTTGAGCATTATGTCCGGTAAGTACCACGTTGGGTCATGCGCTTTTGGTATGGCTGAGGCTATAGTAGTGTATACTGCATTATGGTCAGACCACGGAATCGGAATTATATCTGATGCAATAATTTCTGGTATCATTCCTATTGTTAGAAAAATATGATCTATTCTGGTGAAGGTTTGATGAGGGTGCGAGAAATAAGTGAATTTCTTTTTCATTGGGTTACTTTCTCTCCATGAATCTACCAGATTGTATTTGGAAAGAAGTTGAGAAAAAGGTAATCTAGAGGTTATTTTGGATGGTGTAAAAGGTGATTTATCTAGAAATGGGAGGAGGACCTGGTTCGAATCCCCACACATTATCACTGTTCCTATTTTGTGTGTATTAATCACTTGTAATATATGTGAGAGGAATGGTGTAGGTTGTTTGTTAGGAGCGTAGTAGGAAATCACCGTGATTGCTGTATCCATTATATAACCCATGAGTATCAGGTATCTACCTTCTGGGTCTTTAATTTCTGATGATAAGGTGAATGGTGTGGATCGGTGAAATGCAATTAGAGTTCCCCTTTGCTTGGTACAGGCAGAAGCCGTGTAAATTTGTTGATAAAAAAGAGAAATATATTTTGGAGTAGAATCTTTGGTGAAGTGTGTTTCTTGGAGGCATACTATGTGAGCCTTCTTGTTATGGAAAGTACGGAAGGCTTTGGTCCTTTTTTGAGGGACATTTATTCCCTGAACATTCAGGGAAAGTATATTCAGTGGTGCCATGGCAATAGATCAAATAGTTTTGACTTACTTTTTGTTATGCAGAGCTGACTGCGCAGATCAACCTGTGTGGACTGAAGAGATGAATAGATAGAAAAGAAACCAGTGAATTCTGGAGTAAAGAGTAAACAAAAAACATATGAGATTAGATGATACATTGTATAAATTATTTTTTGCAAGTAATCACAATTTACCCGTGAAAGAGAATAAATATCTCTCTCAGGGGAATAAGTGCCTTCGTCACACTCCCACATAATATGGTTGGGAGAATGAGGAGGGCTAATGGGGGTACACGGATCTTCTGCTTACAGGAGAGAAGTGCTATGTCAAAAGACATCAAAATGATGTTTCATTAATTGGAGTGCAGAATATAGTTTTTGTTGAAATTATTTATTCCAGGGTGGTTGTATATGGTTAGTCTTGCCCTAGGCTAAATAATTCAGTTAGAAAGGTACTGTTAATAACTTTGGTATTGATGAAGATAATTTGAATTATTTTGGGATTTTAACCCTTTTAGAGTAAACAATTACATATTTTATCCATATGTAACTGTTTAGATATGTTAACTCATAAAATTGAGGTTGTATTGCTTCAGATTAGAATAAACAAAAACATAATTCTAGGAACTAGTTAGGTAATAATATATTTGTTTTAAGAAAAGAAAGAAAAAGCTTCCATTACTTCTGGATTATTGAACATATTTGTCCTAAAAAGTAATAAATCTATTGTTATTACTTGATAATATATAACTGAACAAGAATTTCCTTATTTCACTTATATATTCTAAGGCTATATGAATCAGAAGTAATAAGAAATAAAACTGGAATGTAACATGATCCCACACAGTGTGTGACTATCAGAATGCAGTTACATTCAGTTATAAATACAGGTTTTTTATAGAGAACCATCTCTTAGTATAATAAATGAAGAGATATCAGGAATTAGGATGTCAGTCCATTGAATCTTCTTGGTCCATGGATGATGTGGCATAACGGCCTCTTTTGTGAGAATGATGATTCCCATTTTGTTCTGAAATTTTCTGGGTGCTGCCTGAAGGTGAAGATGACGCCATTCTTCTGCGTGTGGGAGTGTTGCTGCTTGTGGGTTCTGTCAGATTTAATTTTAAAAGCGTTTGTTGTAGTTCATCTGCTGATCTGCTTCTGTAAATTGTACCTTGGTAGTTAAATCTGACTGAAAAGGGGAAGCCCCATTGATACATAATGTTGTGGCGTTGCAGTTCCATTAGTTGGGGTTTCATGGATCGTCTTTTAGTAATAGTAAGTTGGGATAGGTCAGCAAAAATTTGATAATTGTGTCCTTGAAAATTAAGTTCCTTTTTTTCTCTTGCAGCAATTAGTATTTGTTCTTTCGTTCTGTAATAATGAAATTTTGTGATTATATCACGTGGGGGTCCATCTTTCTTTTTGGCTGTGAGGGCTCTGTGTACTCTGTCCAGTTCTAAACGTTCAATAGGGATATCTGGCTTTAGTTCTTGTAATAGAGCAGTAATAGTAGATTGCAGGTCTGTCACAGTTTCAGGTATTCCCCTTATGCGCAAGTTTGAACGTCTGGCTCTATTTTCGTAATCTTCGAGCTTAGTTTGAAGTATTAAATTCTCTTTTTTTAATTGTTCCAATTCTGTTATATTTTCTTGGGTTGTAATTTCAATTTCATCCATTTTTATTTCTAAGGCTGCGGTGCGGTTTCCCAGCTCTCTTATTTCTTTGGTTAGGCTTTTTGTTATTTGGTCTGAGGTTTGTTTTAAAGCCTTATGAAGCATCTTTTCAAATTGTAATAATATTACTGGGGATACTGAGGAGGCTTGTGGAGAAGTTTGTGAGAGGTTTTGTTCTGTATCTGACTCAAATGGAGAGTCTTGCTGTGACATTTTCTGTCTGTGAGAGCGCCCTGATGCTGTATCTTGTGAGGTGACTGGAGCTGCTTCAGCTGCAGTGAGTGCCTGTGAGCTCTTTGTGAGGTGATTTTTATTTCTGCCACGGTTTCCTTCCAGTACCATATTTCCTGCCCAAACTTTCACAGTTTGTTCCCTGGAGCAAAAAGGTACAAATGGATACCTTTTGAGCCTGCAGGCTCCGCTTTGTCCTTCTCTTCTCTCCTCAGCGGTGTGGAGCTCTAACAATGCATGTCTGCTCCGCTAGGCTCCGCCTCCTGCCCCCCTTCTTTCTTTCTTTCTTTCTTTCTTTCTTTCTTTCTTTCTTTCTTTCTTTCTTCCTTTCCATCTTTCTTTCTTTCCTTCCATCTTTCTCTTTCTTTCTTTCTTTCTCTTTCTTTCTTTCTTTCTCTTTCTTTCCTTTCCTTCTTTCTTTCTCTTTCTTTCTTTCTTTCTCTTTCTTTCCTTTCCTTCTTTATTTCCCTTTCTTTCCTTCCATCTTTCTTTCTTTCCTTTCCTTCTTTATTTCCCTTTCTTTCCTTCCATCTTTCTTTCTTTCCTTTCCTTCTTTATTTCCCTTTCTTTCCTTCCATCTTTCTTTCTTTCCTTTCCTTCTTTATTTCCCTTTCTTTCCTTCCTTCTTTCTTTCTTTCTTTCTTTCTTTCTTTCTTTCTTTCTTTCTTTCTTTCTTTCCTTCCATCTTTCTTTCTTTCTTTCTTTCTTTCTCTTTCTTTCCTTCCATCTTTCTTTCTTTCTTTCTTTCTTTCTCTTTCTTTCCTTCCATCTGTCTTTCTCTTTCCTTTCTTTCCTTCCATCTTTTTTTCTCTTTCTTTCCTTTCCATCTTTTTTTCTCTTTCTTTCCTTTCCATCTTTCTTTCTTTCTTTCTCTTTCCATATCATCTTTCTTTCTTTCTTTCTCTTTCCATATCATCTTTCTTTCTTTCTTTCTCTTTCCATATCATCTTTCTTTCTTTCTTTCTCTTTCCATATCATCTTTCTTTCTTTCTTTCTCTTTCCATATCATCTTTCTTTCTTTCTTTCTCTTTCCATATCATCTTTCTTTCTTTCTTTCTCTTTCCATATCATCTTTCTTTCTTTCTTTCTCTTTCCATATCATCTTTCTTTCTTTCTTTCTTTCTTTCTTTCTTTCTTTCTTTCTTTCTTTCTTTCTTTCTTTCTTTCTTTCTTTCTTTCTTTCTTTCTTTCTTTCTTTCTTTCTTTCTTTCTTTTTCTCCACCCATCCCCCTTTATTTCTCTCTTTGTGACAGCCTACCAGAATAGGTAGGATCTGTGAGAGCAGTTTCCCTGTGCAGCTCTGCTTGAGGAAAATATATCTTTATTATGCCCACTTACCTACCCCCTGTACTGTCCACTCCCCTATACTGTACCCTCCTAATACAGTTCATAATACAGTGGGGCCTCATGTCTAAGTTTTGCCTAAGGCCTCACAAAGTCTAGAGCCACCTCTGTGAGTCACTGTTGTCTTTCTGTCATCTGGAACCAGTCTGCCCATTCTCCTCTGACCTCAACAAGGCATTTTCCTCCACACATACATTGGGGCTAATTAACCTCCCAGCGTGTCTTTGCAGTATGAGAGGAAACCCACACAGGCACAGGGAGAACATGCAAACTCCAGGCAGGTAGTGCCCCCTGGTTGGGATTTGAAGTGATGACCCCGAGTGCTGCCAGGGAGAAGTGCTAACCACTTATCAACATTGGAAAAGACTAAGAAATTGCAAGTAATGTTGATAAGTTTAAAAAAAATGGAATTTAACGTGGATCCTCACAGGGTGACACTGTGGATACACTGATAACAATATGCCAACGTCCCGATATTAAATGGAAAAGACTAAGAAATTGCAAAAATGGACTTTGTAGGCACACACGTAGGATACAAAATATTTGAATTTTTAATCAGATAAAGTTAAAAAGGTAAAATGTAGAAAACATAAAAAGAACAGACATCATACTAATGATGACATAGAATACATGACCCCGGGGACTCCAATAACACCTCCAAATATTATCATCTAATCCAGTGGGATGAGAAATAAGATCCGGTATAACCAGTAGCGGCATCCAAGAGGAATAAAGTGCATGGAGTAGTTGAGTCGCAGTGTGAGGTCACAGGAGGATTTTCCCCTCTACATGTTTCACACAATTGTGCTTCTTCAGGAGTTACAGATCTGATAAACATGTAAAAATCATCAAATAAGTATATATATATATAACATACTATCCAGTACATAAAGCAATATAAACAATGAAATGGTCATTTCAATGGGATCTAGCAGGATGGAGCCCAAGTCCGGTGACCACCGGGGGAAGGGGGGGCAAAAAGCAACAATCCTCCCATGGGGACACAGCCACACATTACACAAACTAATAAATTAACCACTTCAGCCCCGGACCATTTGGCTGACCAAAGACCAGAGCACTTTTTTGCAATTCGGCGCTGCGTCGCTTTAACTGACAATTGCGCGGTCGGGTGCGGCGTGACTCCCAAACAAAACTGATGTCCCTTTTTTTCCCCCACAAATAGATCTTTCTTTTGGAGGTATTTGATCGCCTCTGCGGTTTTTAATTTTTTGCGTTATAAACAAAAAAATAGAGCGACAATTTTGAAAAAAAAAAGCAATATTTTTTTACTTTTACTATAATAAATATTCCCCCAAAAAATATATAAAAAAACATTTTTTTCCTCAGTTTAGGCCGATACGTATTCTTCTACATACTTTTCATTAAAAAAAATTGCAATAAGTGTTTATTGATTGGTTTGTGCAAAAGTTATAGCATCTACAAGATAGGGGATAGTTTTATGGCATTTTTATTAATTTTTTTTTTGGCGGTGATCAGCGATTTTTATCATGACTGCGACATTATGGCTGACACATCGGACACTTTTGACGCTATTTTGGGACCATTCACATTTATACAGCGATCAGTGCGATTAAAAATTTAAAAAAAATGCATTGATTACTGTGTAGATGTGACTGGCAGTGAAGGGGTTAACCAGGAGGGGGCGCTGAAGGGGTTAAGTGTGTCCTAGGAATGTGTTCTAACTGTGGGGGGAGGGGCTACGTGTGACATGACACTGATCACCGCCCCCGATTACAGAGAACTGTGATCAGTGTCCTGTCACTAGGCAGAACGGGGGAAATGATTGTTTACATCAGCATTTCTCCCGTTCTTCCTCTCCGTGAGATGATCGCGGGTATCCCCTCAGACATCGTGTCCACGGGAACCGCGATCACACTCACGGAGCTCGCAGTGCCCACCCACAATGCCGCGTCTTAAAGGGCGACATACAGGTACGTTAATATGCCTGTCCATGCCATTCTGCCAACGTATATCGGTGTGAGCCGGTCGGCAAGCGGTTGAAAAAGTTTTATGTATAACAAGTCAAATTTTGCAAAATATATTCCATAGAAATAGATACTTACATAATATGAAGATTTTTAAGGTAATACATTGTAGGGTCATGTATGAATAAATCACACAAAGAATCCCCAATATTGAAATAGTAAAATTCTGTAAAACAAAAAAAAATAAGAAAGGTAAAGAAAAAGATAATCGGTATGGTACCTAGAACTATGTATATACATTATGTATGCCAAAAAATTATATGGCCAGTAAATAGAGAATATTGGACATATAAGGTATAAGAAATAAATAAGATATGAAAAAAAAGCAGAGGGCTTACCAGGGGCTAAAAAGGCCTATAGATAGCAATGGTTGAAAACCATGAGTAGGGATGAGCCGAACACCCCCCCGATTCAGATCGCACCAGAACATGCAAACAGGAAAAAAGTTTGTTTGAACACGCGAACACCGTTAAAGTCTATGGGACACGAACATGAATAATCAAAAGTGCTAATTTTAAAGGCTAATATGCAAGTTATTGTCATAAAAAGTGTTGGGGACCTGGGTCCTGCCCCAGGGGACATGGATCAATGCAAAAAAAGTTTTAAAAAGCAGCCGTTTTTTCGGGAGCCGTGATTTTAATAATGCTTAAAGTGAAACAATAAAAGTGTAATATTCCTTTAAATATCATACCTGGGGGGTGTCTATAGTATGCCTGTAAAGGGACGCATGTTTCCCGTGTTTAGAACAGTCCCTACACAAAATGTCATTTCTAAAGGAAAAAAAGTCATTCAAAACTACTCACGGCTATAATGAATTGTCGGGTCTCAGTAATACAGATAAAAGTCATTGAAAAAAATGGCAGTGGATTCCCCCGCAGTCCATTACCAGTCCCTTTGGGTCTGGTATGAATATTAAGGGGAACCCTGAATCAAAATTTTTAAAAAAATTGCGTGGGGTCCCCCCAAATTCCATACCAGGCCCTTCAGGTCTGGTATGGATAGTAAGAGGAACCCCTTGCCAAAATTAAAAAAAAAAATGGCATGGGGTCCCCCTCAAAATCCATACCAGACCTGAAGGGTCTGGTATGGATTTTAAGGGGAACCCCACACCAAACTTTAAAAATAATGGCGTGGGGTCCCCCAAAAATCCATACCAGACCCTTATCCAAGCATGCAACCTGGCAGGCCACAGGAAAAGAGGGGGGACAAGGGAGCACCCCCCTCCTGAACCATACCAGGCCACATGCCCTCAACATGGGGAGGGTGCTTTGGGGGTAGACCCCCAAAGCACCTTGTCCCCATATTAATGGGGACAAGGGCCTCATCCCCACAACCCTTGCTCGGTGGTTGTGGGGGTCTGCAAGCGGGGGATTTTCAGAATCTGGAAGCCCCCTTTAACAAGGGGACCCCCAGATCTTGGCCTCCCCCTGTGTGAAATGGTAACGGGTACCCCTACCATTTCACAAAAAAAGTGTCAAAATGGTAAAAATGACAAGACACGGCTTGGGACAAGTCCTTTATTAAAAAATAAAAAATAAAAATGTCCCACAAAGTCTTCTTCTTCTCTTGCTCCGCCGATGGACTGAAAAAGAAAAAAAAAAGCCCCACAGACCCGCCTCCATGGGAGGCACCCGCCGTATGACGTGTCCTCGCAGGTGACAGTTCTTTTATAACTGAGGGCCACACAGTAATGTAACCGTCTGACCCCGCCCCCTCTGATGCTAGGGGGAAGCCATAGGATGTTTCAGAGGGGGGTGGGGTCACCCGGGGAATTTACCCTGTGGCCCCGCCCTCAGTTATAAAAGAACTGTCACCTGTGAGGACATGTCATACGGATTCCCCGGGTGACCCAAGCCGTGTCTTGTCATACAGAGGGGGGTGGGGTCACCCGGGGAATTTACCCTGTGGCCCCGCCCTCAGTTATAAGAGAACTGTCACCTGTGAGGACATGTCATACGGAGAGTGCCTCCCATGGAGGCCGGTCGGTGCAGCTTTTTTTTTTCTTTTTTGGTCCATCAGAGCTGAACTGAGAAGATGAATGGACTTTGTGGGACATTTTTATTTTTTTATTTTTTTAATAAAGGACTTGTCCCAAGCCTTGTCTTTCATTTTTACCATTTTGACACTTTTTTGGTGAAATGGTACCCCGTTACCATTTCATACAGGGGGGAAGCTGGGATCTGGGGGTCCCCTTGTTAAAGGGGGCTTCCAGATTCCGATAAGCCCCCCGCCTGCAGACCCCCACAACCACCGGGCAAGGGTTGTGGGGATGAGGCCCTTGTCCCCATCAACATGGGGACACGGTGCTTTGGGGGGGCTACCTCAAAGCACCCCCCCATGTTGAGGGCATGTGGCCTGGTATGGTTCAGGAGGGGGAGGGCACTCTCTCGTGCCCCCTCTTTTCCTGCGCCCTGCCAGGTTGTGTGCTCGGATAAGGGCCTGGTATGGATTTTGGGGGGACCCCCACACAATTGTTTTTTAAATTTAGGTTCGGGGTTCTCCTTAATATTCATACCAGACCCTAAGGGCCTGGTAATGGACTGTGGGGAATCCCAGGCCGTTTTTTTTAATGACTTTTATCTGTATTACTGAGACCCGACAATTCATTATAGCCGCACGTACTTTTAAATGACTTTTATTCCTTTAGAAATGTCATTTTGCTGTCAGACTGTTCTAAACACGGGAAACATGCGCCTCTTTACAGGCATACTATAGACACCCCCAGGTACAAAATTTAAAGGAATATTACACTTTTATTGTTTCACTTTAAGCATTATTAAAATCACTGCTACTGAAAAAACTGCCATTTTATAACACTTTTTTTGCATTGATCCATGTCCCCTGGGGCAGGACTCGGGTCCCCAAACTCTTTTTATGACAATAACTTGCATATAAGCCTTTAAAATTAGCACTTTTGATTATTCATGTTCGTGTCCCATAGACTTTAATGGTGCTCGCATGTTCGTACAAATTTTTTGCCTGTTAGCATGTTCTGCTGCGAACCAAACCGGGGGTGTTTGGCTCATCCCTACTCCTGGTTATCAACCATTGCTATCTATAGGCTTTTTTAGCCACTGGTAAGCCCTCTGCTTTTTTTTTATATCTTATATATTTTTTATACCTTATATATCCAATATTCTCTATTTACTGGCCATATAATTTTTTTGGCATACATAATGTATATACATAGTTCCCAAACTGAGGGATGTTCAGCTCATCCCTACTCCTGATATTCCTCGCTCAGTGCGGGTATGACTGGCACCCTACAGATACAGTTAGTCCCTGTGCCTATGTTCCAAGCCTATCCCTCCCCTCAGGCATTGCTGCTCTTCATTCTCACCAAATGCCCTGAATCCACATCAATGTCCTTCACCCTCTCCTGTGATAATGAGAAAAAAAAAAAAATATATATATATATATATATATATATATATATATATATATATATATATATATATATATATATATATATATATACATTTATACATATATACAATTGTGCTCATAAGTTTCCATCCCCCTGCAGAATTTATAATTTCTTGGCCATTTTTCAGAGAATATGAATGATAACACAAAAACATTTCTTTCTCTCATGGTCAGTGTTTGGCTGAAGCCATTTATTATCAATCAACTGTGTTTACTCTTTTTATATCATAATCACAACAGAAACTACCCAAATCAAAAGTTTACACACCCCAGTTCCTAATACCGTGTATTGCCCCCTTTACCATTAATGACGGCTTGAAGTCTTTTGTGGTATTTGTGGATGAGGCTCTTTATCTTCTCAGATGGTAAAGCTGCCCATTCCTCTTGGCACAAAGCCTCCAGTCCCTGTAAATTCTTGGGCTGTCTTGTGTGAACAGCACGTTTGACACCTTCCCAGAGTGGCTCAATGATATTGAGGTCAGGAGACTGAGATGGCCCCTCCAGAACCTTCACTTTATTCTGCTGTAGCCAATGACAGGTGGACTTGGCCTTGTGTTTTGGATCATTGTCATGTTGGAATGTCCAAGTATGTCCCATGCGCAGCTTCCTGGCTGATGAATGCAAATGTTCCTCCAGTATTTTTTGAGAACATACTGCATTCATTTGGACAATTTTGACCAAATTTCCTGTGCCTTTGTAGCTCACACATCACAAAAACATCAGCGATCCACCTCAATGTTTCACAGTAGGAATGGTGGACCTTTCATCATAGGCCTTGTTGACTCACCTCCAAATGTAGTGTTTATGGCTGTGGCCAAAAAGCTCAATTTTGGTCTCATCACTCCAAATGACTTTGTGCCAGAAGGTTTGAGGCTTGTCTCTGTGCTGTTTAACATATTGTAAGCGGGATACTTTGTGGCATTTGCGTAGTAATGGCTTTCTTCTGGCGACTCGACCATGCAGCCCATCTTTCTTCAAGTGCCTCCTTATTGTGCATCTTGAAACAGCCACACCACATGTTTTCAGAGAGTCCTGTATTTCACCTGAAGTTATTTGTGGGTTTTTCTTTGCATCCCAAACAATTTACCTTGCAGTTGTGGCTGAAATTTTAGTTGGTCTACCTGACCATCGGTTTGGTTTCAACAGAACCCCTCATTTTCTACTTCTTGAATAGAGTTTGAACACTGCTGATTGGCATTCTCAATTCCTTGGATATCTTTTTTATATCCCTTTCCTATTTTATACAGTTCAACCACCTTTTCCCGCAGATCCTTTGACAATTCTTTTGCTTTCCCCATGATTCAGAATCCAGAAATGTCAGTGCAGCACTGGATGAAAGGTACAAGGGTCTGTCAGGAGTCCAGAAACTCATTGACCTTTTATACACACACACTAATTACAAGTAAACAGATCACAGGTGAGGATGGTTACCTTTAATTGCCATTTAAACCCCTTTGTGTCTGTCAGGGCTGGGCTCAACCCTTCCTTCCTCTGAGCTGGCCACTCAGCTGTTGGCTAATTGCCAGCTCCTTTCTCTCCACAGCGACTCACCTGTTGATGATATCCTGCTCGTCAGTCCTGTCTACTTAAGCTGTCCAGTCCAGATGATCTCTTCCTTCACCTTGGTCACAACTCTACAGATACTCTCCTGTGTTCCTGTTAAAGACTTGCTTGGCTGACATTCCTTCTGGCTCCAGATCCTGATTGCTGTTCTACTACGCTGTTCTCTGGCTCCCTGACATTTTGGCTTGTCTGACTATCTGTTTCCGGTTCCTGAACTCTGGCTATGTTTTGACTACGTTTACTCTGTTTACCTTTTTTTATTATTATTATTAAACAAGTGTGATTTTAACTGTACTTCTGTCTCGGTCTGATTTCATGGTTTCCGACAGTGTCAACTTGTGTGCATGTTATTAGGCCAAAATCACCAGGGCGTGTAAACTTTTGATCAGGGTCATTTGGGTTGTTTCTGCTGCCATTATGATATAAAAAGAGTAAACACAGTTGATTGATAATAAATGGCTTCAGCCAAACACTAACCATGAGTGAAAGAAAAGTTTTTGTGTTATTCATATTCTATGAAAAATGGCCAAGAAATCATAAAATTTGCCGGGGTATGTAAACTTATGAGCACAACTGTGTGTATATATGTATGTATATATATATATATATATATATATATATATTATTTATATATATATAAGGGAATAATGCATTATATATGAGAAAATAATATATAATAATCTGTATAGAAGAAAATATAATATATAAAGGGGTTATAATATAAATAATAATCTGTATAATAATATATACAATATATAGGGGCCACAAAAGGGGTGCCTGTGGCTTTAAGGCACATTCCATTTAAAGGGAGACCTCACTGACTGTGTTGGGGTCAAAGGTTTGCCCACTGAGGGGCTTACACTTCCAAACTGCTCTGATAATCCCCTAGTTGTCCCCCCCTTTACTAAACCTTCGATCTTTTGAAGGGCCCCCTGAGTCTGGGAAAATCCAGTGTTCCTGTGTCCTAGCTCCGCCCACTAGATGATGTCACCAGAGCCTGCACCCTGAACCAAAAAGCACTGTAACAGTCCTGCTGAATTCACTGCTGTAGTGGATTTTATAAATGCACTGGGTGGGTCCTTTATGACTAGAGCAGTGTTTCTCAACTCCAGTCCTCAAGGCACACCAACAGGTCATGTTTTCAGGATTTCCCTCAGATGAAACGGCTGTGGTAATTACTAAGGCAGTGAAACTGATCAAATCACCTGTGCAAAATAGTGGAAATCCTGAAAACATGACCTGTTGGTGCGCCTTGAGGACTGGAGTTGAGAAACACTGGACTAAAGCATAGGTTTACATCAAGAAATGTATGGTTTATTTATGTAAAATAATACAGACATATAGTCATATAGATATAAAATCATACAAATACTACATAATATTATAAAAAAAAGGGAAAACCAGGTAACAAAATAAGTACTAGGAAGTTAAAATTGGGGTGTGCCCATATTGAGGCAGGTATTTAAGAAAGGCTGATGCGTTTCGAGGAAAATCTCTTCATCAGAGCCAGGAGAAATGGAGCACAGTCTGTATGGGCCGGTAGGCCGACATGTGTACATGGGGAGAGGTGGTGTGGCTAGTAGGAGGATGTGTCCTGTGATGGACAATTGATTATTCCAAGTTCCATACCCAGGTGTTCTAGATGGGGTATAAATAAGAACAATATATACCGTACACTACAGACTGGAGACGTAAGATAAGTTTACATTGAAAAATGCATTCATAACATGATAAAAAGTGTATAATATAAATATATTAGAAATAAAAATTACCATATCAGTACAAAGAATTAATGATAGATAGTGGGATTTTGAAGCACAGAACATGAGATTGTAGTCTAAATACATACAAATGAAAAAATCTACGCATACATAAGTGTGCACACACATACTCGTGTACACATACATGCATATACATACACGTGCATAATACAAACGCATGTAAATGCATTAAAAAAAAAAAAACATATGCATATGAGAGGGGGGGGGGGGAGGGGGGGCGATGGTAAATGAAGTAAAAAGTGCACTGAGACATATTGAGAGATATTGTCTCTCCGCATGGTAAAACCGGTTGTGCTTTTGTCCAAAGGACATGCGCATGCGTGTAAAAACTCTGCCAGCACGTAAAACGCTGTGCTGGAACTAATATGTGGAGGTATGCCCCTGTTCACGGAAAGCACAAATGGGGGCACAAAGATGGCCATGTGGTTTGTGCAAAAACAGAAATGTGTTCATTCAAATGGAAATCCACAAAAATATATACAAAAATGCATATATCAAATGTACATAAAAATCTAAAACGCACATGCATATATATCTATATATCTATAGATATATATATATCTATAGATATATCTATATATCTATATATCTATATATCTATATATATAGATATATAGATATATATATATATTGTGGCATTGGGGATTGTTCAGCTCAAGTGGATAGATGCGTTTTAGTGCAGTGAGTCCACATCAGAGAGGCATTTATAGTTAAGGGCCTGGTAGCCCACGTTTATTAAAGGAAAAAAACAACAAAAGTCCATCCAGGAATCCCACGCAGGGGTCCAAGCTTCAGCAAGTAAATACAATAGAAAATCCAAATGAAAATGCTAGCCCACCTGGCTACTCTTCAGCAGTATTGCTGCTATAGGGAACAGGCCCCTCAAACAAGCTGCTTGGATGCACACAGTCTTAGGCTCCTTGGTCACACACAGTTTCAAGAGCTTCAATGCACACAGCTTCTGGCTCCTTTGACGCACACAGCTTTACAGCCCTTCAATGCACACAGCTTCTGGCTCCCTGGACGCACACAGCTTTGAAGCCCTTCAACGCACACAGCATCTGGCTCCTTGGACGCACATAGCTTTGAAGCCCTTCAACGCACACAGCATCTGTTCTCACACAGAGACAGTTACTAGCAGCCACTGCTCCAACTTCACCTTCCTCCACCCTTTCTGCTCTCACCAGTCCCTCGTTATATGGGCTGTGTGCACCTGGGCACACACCCTGCTGGCTGTCCACAAGACCCGGACACAGGGTTGGAGATCCCGTCCCACCCAAGACTCTGAAGGATCTCCAAACTACAGAGCCCCATAAGGAACTAGCAAAACCTGGAGAAAACTGCCAGAGCAGTTCTCTCCACCTCAAACCTACACTCTGTAGCTCTGCACTCAGACAATATGCAGACTCTGTGTCCACTTTAACCCCATTTTCATAGTGACAGAGCCTTGCTCTGCCACATACCCCCCCCTCTTGTTTCGATCCGGAGGGAGAAACACCTGCACCCACCATAGCAGTTGGGACACTTCTGTGCTGGCCATCAGCCACGTAGGCCCAACCCTTTTTTCGGGTGTGCTTCCAGGTACGTCCCACCTTGGATCTTGACAGGGTCCTATAATTCCTTATACTCTGCCTTCCCTTTCTTCTCTTGGGGTTCCTGAGCATACTCTCCTCTCTTGGGAGAACTCTGCCTTCCCTGATCCTACCTTTCAGCTTACAGACGTCAGTTTTATCTTTCACCTCAGGTCTTTCAGGTTCAAAAAACTCACTCTGGTTACCCACGGCAACCACATCAATTTTAACAGCACCAAACATTAGCAGATCATACATTTCAATGACATCCTGTCGAACACAATCAGTGCCATCTATCTCAGTACTTGTTAGGACCAGACCTGAGGAGGGACAAAACACAGGCAAGCGATTACACCCCAAGGGTCCATAGCACAGCTTCACCTCACCTGTTGTCCAACACTCCATGGGTAACTGATCTAACAAATGACACTGATCCAAGCACAAACTACTTCTTTCTGATGTACACATTACATTTTTGCAGCAACCAACATTAGCACTTTCCTTTACAGTGTCTCCGGGTACTTTAAGTTGTACCACTTTCTGAGTGACAGAAAGCATCTCTGCTAGTGCTGCGTCTATTTTGGGCCCTACCTTCTCATGAGGTTCAGCGGGTGAGACAGTATCCACGCCCTCTATTGACCACAGCTCAGCCGCACCTCGGACCACACCAGCAGAGATGTTTATAGTCACTACACCAGCCGGAGAGACCTTTGATGTCTCCAACAGTTCTCCTGGGCGCCTTCCATACCACTCAGTAACTGGGAGCACCCTCTCAGAGAACCTTAAGACTATTTGCCACACTGTTAATAAGCATTGGCCCCACCAATACCATTGTAGATCAAGACTTCCCAGCACAGTCTGTACCACCTGGCTCCACCCATTGGTACTACGCAGCACCACCTGGTCCGACTGCGGTGGAGACACCCAAGTGTACAATGAGTGCGTTTTTACCAACTCCAGCATTTCAAATAAGGTCTCTGTCATCTCTAAACATCCCATGTCTAAATACCAGACCTTTCTAAGGTCTTTTCCCCTGTCCAAGACATGGAGGGGCTCATCCACTGCAGCTTTTGAGTTTGAGACATTTGAAGAGACCTCCACCTCCTTGGAGGTACCCCTCATCACAGCCTGTTGCTCCCCTGGAGCGCTGTCAGACACATGTCTCACACTTAACCCTTCTGCACCAGTGTCAGTGAGCCACTGCAGGTCATTACAAGTCACATTGTCACCTTGACATCCGAGCTGTTGGGCTGTGGACAACACATCTGCTATGCCAGCACCCTGAACAGTTCCTTCAGACTGGAGGGCAATAACCTTCACAGGGACAAACGTGTCCTTGAGCACCAGCCGATCTGCAATCCCTCCATTGGGCATAGCAGGTGTTATGTCCACCACATTATTTAATATTGCGATTGCATTCTCATACCAATTATCCCAGTCTATTGTGGTTCCATCACTTACTCTAGAAGGCCCCACAGGAACCTGGGATTCACTAGCCAAAACATCACCTGTGTCATTTCTATACATATCCCCTTGGGTTGACACATCATCTGACAAGGTAGGCTGTAATACATGCTTTTGCCCTACCTGCTCTGGGGGCGCTACTGACACACACAGCTCTGCACTTTCAGCTTTTGCTGGCTGAATTAACCCCTTGACACCAGGGTTACACTTAGGGTTGTGGGGCTGCGCCCGCACACTCTCACTGTGTGACTCAGTCTTCCTTTGCTTCACCAGAGTAGCACCACAGCCATCCTGGAACACCTCTGGCTCCAACACATGGAGACCCCATGAGACTTCCATGGACAAGCCTGCGCTTCTGGTTGTCACGGGAGATATCCTACTCCGATCACTGTCAGTGAACACATTTGCAACATTTTCAGACATGACATTAAAGGGAACACATTTTTCAATGTCATTATCACCAATACCATCACATTTGCCAACAGTAACACATTTGTCAGCATAACCATCTGAATTTTCATTACGTATAGACATAACTGCTACTTTTGTGGATTGTCTATTACCAACCACAGCCTGTGAGCCTCTCCTCACATCACCCTCTATCTTTAAAGGGGAACTCTTTCCTCCTTGAGCAGCTCCATAGCTGACCTGGGAAACTCTCTGCTCCGTCACTGCGAGCTCCTCTGAAGTTTCCCTGGGCAACTCTGCAGCACCTGTCACTAGGGAACATGGCACAAGAACAGTTTTGGTCACCCCTACTTTAACCTCTCCAGCACTCTGTTGGATTATAGCAGGCACATGCATAGTCCCCATGTCCATTTGAGTCTTTAAACTTGCTGTCAGCTGGGCTTCGCCATGTGCCTCCCCACTGCTCCGGGTAGCACGCTGCAGCAAGTCTATGTCCATTTGCACTGCGGATCTCCCCGCTGGACACACTCCCATTTCACTAGGTTCAGTCCCACAAACTGAAACAGTCTTACCATTTTCAGTGGCTGGCATCATACCCTTCACTTGAGTGCGCGGTCTCTCAGCTGCATCCATACTAGCTACTTCCTCTGTGTGGCCATAGGACGACACTGCAGCCTTTCCAGACTCTTCAGCGTTGTTCCAGAACCTTGGGCAAGTAAAAATTCCATGCCCCACTTGACCACATTCCAAGCACGGTACTGGAAGCTGAACTTTACTTTCTTGGAATCTCCTTGATGACTGGCTCTCTGTTGCCAAGGGATACCACTGGTCATGACCATCAGCAGACAGACTCCTTGGACCCCCGACATCCCTGTTGGCCTGGACATTGCTTCCACAGATGACCATATTCCTCTTTTTCACACGCTGTTGTCCACCTGGCTTCCTGTTGCCAGGGGAAACTTCTTTCACTTCCTTTTTAACTGGGGATGACATGATTAATTTACCCCAGGTCACAGAAATTTCACACTTGGAAAAATTCTCTGGCGTGGCTGGGGCATGTGGTGAAATACCCTCTAGCCATAGAACCCTTTCCCTTGCTTCAGCAAGGATTGCTTCCTTTTTCTGTTTGGAACGCCCCATGCTTGCTGTCTTACACACACAGCAACTTGCAACACACTTCACAGCAAAGAGAAAAAAAATATGTGATTCTCCTTTCACAGGTACACAACCTGCATGCAACACAGTCCATCAAACTTCTGTGCAATGCTGTTCGCCTGGCTGCCACACACAGCTAGCAGTAGTTCCTGATGCGACTCACCATGGAGCAAGGACCTAGATTCCACCGTCTACATGCCCGCATTCGAGCACCACTTGTGACATTGGGGATCGTTCAGCTCAAGTGGATAGATGCGTTTTAGTGCAGTGAGTCCACATCAGAGAGGCATTTATAGTTAAGGGCCTGGTAGCCCACGTTTATTAAAGGAAAAAAACAACAAAAGTCCATCCAGGAATCCCACGCAGGGGTCCAAGCTTCAGCAAGTAAATACAATAGAAAATCCAAATGAAAATGCTAGCCCACCTGGCTACTCTTCAGCAGTATTGCTGCTATAGGGAACAGGCCCCTCAAACAAGCTGCTTGGATGCACACAGTCTTAGGCTCCTTGGTCACACACAGTTTCAAGAGCTTCAATGCACACAGCTTCTGGCTCCTTTGACGCACACAGCTTTACAGCCCTTCAATGCACACAGCTTCTGGCTCCCTGGACGCACACAGCTTTGAAGCCCTTCAACGCACACAGCATCTGGCTCCTTGGACGCACATAGCTTTGAAGCCCTTCAACGCACACAGCATCTGTTCTCACACAGAGACAGTTACTAGCAGCCACTGCTCCAACTTCACCTTCCTCCACCCTTTCTGCTCTCACCAGTCCCTCGTTATATGGGCTGTGTGCACCTGGGCACACACCCTGCTGGCTGTCCACAAGACCCGGACACAGGGTTGGAGATCCCGTCCCACCCAAGACTCTGAAGGATCTCCAAACTACAGAGCCCCATAAGGAACTAGCAAAACCTGGAGAAAACTGCCAGAGCAGTTCTCTCCACCTCAAACCTACACTCTGTAGCTCTGCACTCAGACAATATGCAGACTCTGTGTCCACTTTAACCCCATTTTCATAGTGACAGAGCCTTGCTCTGCCACAATATTGATAGATAAAGAAACAATATGCACAAAATAAATATATGTATATATTCACATAAATCTGTACACATACATATATACACACATACATACACATATATATATACATATACATATATACACATACATATATATATATACACATACACACATACACACATGCACACACATACATATACATGCACACATATACATGTCCACATGCATACACACACATGTGGAGACCACCCCTACACAGCATGTATTGTGCCTATGTAGAACCAGTGTCATGGCGGTAGGGTGGGAATGTGTAGTTGGTGCAACGCAATAGCGGAGAGTGGCGGGAGTGGATACGTTAGGGGGATAATCTGGTGTTGGTGACCAAATATTGGAGGTGGCAGACAGGTGGGCTGATGACAGAACGTACCTACCTATGGATGAAATTAGCATGTAAATAGATTGTATTTTCTTTTTGCAGTGCTGTTAGGCTGTCAGATGTGCCTGTAGTGAAACATAAGTTGAGCAGGGAAAGTAAGCAAGCTCTTATGGACACTGCTGGGTTTAACAGGATAAGGAAGTTACAAAGACCATTGTGGCTAACCTGTCTCAGGAGAAGTGTGTAGACACAGCTGCAAACTGTAGAGATCCTTTGGAGTGGAGAGCTGTGTGATCCTGGCAGCAGAAGGGGGGAAGGAGGAGGGAGGAGGTGTCCTTGAGGCAGCTGATGCCTGGATAGAAAGCGTCTTGCTGCCTAGGGATAGGAAAGGTTTTGTGATGAGGTTGTGCTGGGGGTTTAAAAGACTCTGGGGGGCGGGTCCGAGGGCATGAATGAAAAGGCTATTATTGAATCCAATTAAGCCATATAAAGTAATGTGATATGAAAAGTGTGACTATGATTTGAATAGTGAACCGGAGGTATTTCGTGCAGAACATATACACATATACTGTATATATATACATACACATACACATACACACACACACACATATATATATATATATATATATATATATATATATATATATATATATACATATATATACACACACATACACACACATATATATATATATATATATATATATATATATATATATATATATATATATACATATATATACACACACATATATATATATATATATATATATATATATATATATATATATACACATACACATATATACATATATATACACACATACACACACATATACACACACAGGTTTATATGGGTTGTATAACAGCAGAAGTGGATAATATGAGGAGAAATGGTGTACATGAAACTGCGGGGACAGGAGAGGGTATACAGGGTTTACCGTATGGTGGAATGATGGTGATGATATGAAGGGGATCACAGGTAATAAGGGGGGGGATGGCTAGGATAGGGGGGGCAAAGCATGATGGTGATATTCTGTATCTAGATGGCACAGTGGATATCTAGATCTTCATTCATTCCATCGGGAACCAATGACCCAAGAGTGAAAATCCAGAATGATTCTTGTTTACAGAGTCTTCTGAATCTCCTCCCATTGTCAGCGTCTTTTTTGATAGCTTCAATGCCAAACACTTTGATGCCTGTTGGATTGCTGTTATGACATTCTCTGAAATGCCTAGGCACTGAATAGCTGTGGCATTTTTTATTTTTACTCTGATGGTACGTGTTACTATTGATTATGCTGCATTTGTGTTCGCTAAATCTTGTCCTGAGTGGACGTATTGTGCGCCCAACATACAGAAGACCGCATGGACAGATAAGACCATAGACTACATAGGAGGTACCGCAATTGATGAACTGTTTGATTTTGTGGTACTGGCCATCGGACCCCATGATTTCTTTTTTGCGGTGTGCCATGAAGGCACAGGCTCCACAATTTTTGGTTCCACACTTGTAGTTGCCTTTCTGGTCGAAGATGGATGCCCAATTGCCAGTGGGGGTCTTGGTTTGGTTCTGAGGTTTTCGTACTCTACTCGGAGCTTTTAGGCTTCTAAGATCTTTGGATTTTCGAAACACAACTACTGGTTTGGGTGGTAGAACTGGATTGAGGATGGGATCCTGCTTGAGAATGTTCCAATTTTTCTCGATGGCTCTCTGTATGTCGAATGCTTTGGTGTAATATTGTGTACTGAATCTGATGGGGTTGGAGATATTGCTGTCGGTGGTCCTTTTATTGCCGCTTGCTTTGTTAGCCTCCATTGCCATAGTGACAGAGGGATGTTCGTCATACTGGGTCCAATATTTGTAAAAGGCCTGTTTGATGAGTGATTCTTCATAACCCTTCTCAAGAAATTTCTTTTTTTAAGATGGATCCCTGTTTTTCATAGTCACTTTTCTTAGTGCAGGTTTTCTTCAGCCTGCAGAATTGCCCGTGGGGTATGTTACGGATCCATTTGGGATGGTGGTGACTTTTGGCGTGGAGGTAGGAATTTCCAGCACTAGGTTTGAAATGGGTTTTGGATATAATGCTGCCTTCCTCGATTTGCAGGTCTAAATCCAGAAAGATGAGTGATGTGTTGTCGACCACATGGATAAAAGAGATACCATAAGGATTGGAGTTGCAGTATTCCAGAAATTTGTTTAGATCCATATGTGATCCGTTCCAAATGGTCAGGATGTCATCAATGTATCGGGTGTAGAGGGTGAGCTGATCTTTAAAAGGATTGTTGGCCCAGATAAACAGATCTTCCCACATGCCCATGAAGAGGTTTGCGTAGCTAGGTGCAAATTTTGCTCCCATGGCAGTTCCCTTGGTTTGGCAAAAATACTCGACCACGTAGGAGAAGTAGTTGTGAGTGAGGCAGAATTCGATGGAGTCGAGGAGGAATTTGGTCTGTAGAGAGTGTATGTTACTCTTGGAGACAAAGTGTTTGGCTGCTTCTATGCCATATTTGTGTTCGATGGAGGTATAGAGAGAAGAGACATCCAATGAGAGCCATTTGAAATGCGGTTGCCAAGAAAATGATGAAAGGATGTCGAGCATGTGTCCGGAATCTTTTACATATGATGGTAGTTGTATTACTAAGTCTTGTAGGAAGTGGTCGATATAACAACCTAGATTGCTGGTTAAGCTGTCAATCCCAGCAATAATAGGTCTGCCCGGTGGATTTGTCTGATTCTTGTGAATTTTGGGGATATGGTAGAAATGGGGAGTCAGTGGATGCTGTTTGTTAAGGAAAAGGAGTTCGCTTTTCGTGATGACTCCATTATCCTTAGCTTGATTTAATAGGACTTCGAGGGAGGTTGCAAAAGATGGTAGTGGGTTAGCAGGGAGTTTCTCATATGTGTCGGTATCTCCAAGGAGTCTCAGGGCCTCTGCCAGATAGTCAGCTTGATTTTGAATTACTAGACCACCACCTTTATCAGCTTGTCTAATAATGATGTCTTCTCTATCCTGGAATTTCTTAAGGATCTCTTTGGGCACTTCGTGGTCTTTGTTCTTAATGTTTATGGATTTGTCACTGAGACAATTTTTTTGACAGATTCTTTTATTTTCGTCCAGCACTATCTCATAGAATATTGGAATGAATTTTCCTTTTGCCCAGTGGGGATGGAAGGAAGACTTGGGTTTGAAGTCGGTGTGTGTGATCTGTTTTTCAATGAGGGCTAAGAGTTCTGGTTCAGTTTCATAGTCCTCGCAGGCTCCCTCCTGAAAAAGACTCTCCAAGTTTTCGAGTGCGTTGTCCGTATTTAGTGCAATATTGTCAGATGGGGGGCTTGTGGATAAGGATGGTGTTTCAGAGGGTGATTCGCGAAGGGCAAAATACCTTTTCAGGGTGAGATTTCTTATATACCTATTTAGGTCTAAAAAGATCTCAAAAAGGTTTGGAGGGTTTTTTGGGGCAAAGTTGAGACCTTTGCGAAGGATGTTGAGTTCTGTGTCATCGAAGACTGAACTAGATAGATTGAAGATCTTAATTGTAGTATGTGTTGGAATTATCTTTTCCCTTTTTTTGGTGCTCTTTCCTCCTCGTCTACCTCTTCTTCTCCATCTTCTCTTTTTCTTACCGACCTCTGTTGGAATTCCAGAGGGGTTTTTTGTTGTTGTGCCATGGGGTTCCAGTTTCCCACAGCTCCCTCTTCTAAAAAAATACATGGTTGTGTGTTTTCCATTGGTATTTGCTGAATGGGTGTATTGTTCATCTGGTAGCTGGTGTGGTGGTTGGTTGTGGTGGTATCTGGCAGTAGAGTGTGGTTCATGCTTTTTATTGAGGTAGTGACAGAGTCATAAGTATGACCTTGTGTTTGCTGGGCTTTGGCTCCTGATGGTAGAGTTCGGCCATTTTCCAGTTTATTGGCCCATTTGTTTTTATTGTTGTGGGATGAAGGATAGTAGGCTGCTGTCGCCTGGTGGTATCTCTGGGTCGGGAGATGCCCCTCTTTCCTTTTCCCTTGAATATTATTGGTGGGATGTTTCTGTGGTTGGGAGTTTCTGTGCGATTTCTGTCTTGTGGTGTTGCCCTTATTTGTGTTAGGTTTTTTTGTGGCGTGGAGGGCCCATAGGGCGTATGTCATTACGAGGGAGTGATTTTTTATAATATTATGTAGTATTTGTATGATTTTATATCTATATGACTATATGTCTGTATTCTTTTACATAAATAAACCATACATTTCTTGATGTAAGCGTCTGATCACGCGCCTTCCATCCACTTCCTACTAAACAGTCCTTTGCAGTCCACCCCTGGTCAGCTAAGGCAGCGGGACATGCTCCATCATCTCCCCCAGTCCTATCTCTGACTACAATACTACCTTTGTTTTACAGCAAACGATCTCACAAGCGCAGGAGTATTTTTCACCATATCTTGTTCACACTTTTGCTAGAGCATAGGTGCAGAACTTGCTGGAAAACCTTCATCCAGGAATTGTTTTTCTTCAGCTGCCAATGGGAATGAAGGAGCGCCGCGAGGTATGGATGGGGGAGGGGGGATAGTCATTGTATGATCCATTGTTCCCCCTGCAGGCTGGAGTTTGTCACATTAATTAATGATGTAATGAGGATAGGGGGGAGGGGCACCTAAAACTTTCAGAAATGCACCCCCTAGAGCGTGGTGTCTGAGGTTTCATCAGGTGCGTCACGTCTGCACCACCAACATTGACAGCGGCGGTGTTCCAAGCGGTCGCTTCACTGAGGCTGGGTCCACCCCATTGCAGCGTGGGAACGGGCGCTTTACCACAATGCAGCGCCAAGAACATGTTGCACGTCAGGGTGCCGCAGCACCATTCACATCTGTGCATTCCGGGAACATGTGCGCAAAAGTGCAAATGCGCAAAAAAGTTAAATAATTGTTTATGGCATCCTAAAAGCAGGCAGCAGACGTGTGTTTTTTCTGTGCAACAAAATGCGCACCGAACTCACCAAAAATGTGCGGTAAAACTAGTGCGGAGCTCAGCGCCTAAAAAGGTGCGGGGGTTGGATAGGAAGGAATGAGCGCCCGGTGTCCAGAGAAATGAAACTGCCATTTATGGTTCATAGGTGTTTAATATCAGTGATAACATGAACATCAAGACAACGTGTTTCTGGGGGAAAGGACTCCCCCCTTCTTCAAGGCTATGTACTAGTGGATGGAGGTGATTCCCAGGATGGGTACATTAGTCAGAAGATTTCAGAAAGCTGGGGGTGTCGGCTATAGGTGCAGGGGCAGCAATGAAAAGGGGCGGGGCATTTTTGGCACGCTTGTAGCATGCAGGGCGGGTCTTTCAAGTGAACAAACTGCCCCATGCACTCAGACGGGGCGGCGGAAACCTGTGGAGTGACCCTTTTTCCATAAACAGACAAGGAATGCGGGAGAGGTGACGGCCACCATGTGAGATTTTGAGGTTATTAGAGTTTATTCTGCAGCCAAACGCCTAGGAGAGTGGCATCCCAGCCATGTGCCCCGACCACAGGACTGTACCACATTATGGCCACTAGATGGGGCTGAGTATCATAGAGAACAATTATTCTCATCAGCTCCATCTAGTGTCATTGGGAGGAATACCGCATTATGGCCACTGGATGGCGCTGAGTATCATAGTGAATAAAGTACACTCCTCAGCTCCATCTAGTGGTCATAATGATGTACTTTCCACATCCACACTTTTTTTTGGCACAGTTAGCCGGATTCAACTTTAAAATAAGTCCAGACATAATTGTTTTTAAATGGGGAGCAAATGTATTAATTTATTATATAGCTGAGCCCCCCACCCCCCCACCTTTGAACTGCACAATGAAGGAATATTTTGAGGTTCTGATCTCTGAATATGAAGAACATATAACTTTCTTGGTGAGAAGCCTCAGAAAGAAGCTGCCATGCTATAATTACATGTTAGGTTGGAGGGGCAGCAACATCCTCTGAGAGCAATTATACAGCATTATGCGGTCTGCAATCGCTTCCATCAAAAGCTTCTCCCATAGATGATGACAGAAATCGGTCTGTTAGAATATTACAGATCCTCGGCTTTCATGGTCGCCCTTCTTTGGTTTACTAGATGTCATCAATATCCGTATTCTGTGTCAGCATTGGATTGGTTGACAGCCAGGGAACCGGCAACTTCTGGTTCACTTTAATGCTCTGAGGCTCTAATGCTGATGACGTGTCCCTACCCACGGACGCGTTTTACTTATTATGAGACAAGTGAGCTTAGCATGGGAATTTAACTTCATACGTGTCATTGGCACCAAACTGGCGTCAGATTCTGGGGACGGAGAGATTGTTTTAATTGTACAAATTTATTATAATTATTATAGAAAAAAATCAGACAAAACTTCACCCTATAGCTCAATGAATGGAAGGATAATGGGCCGACTCAGAGAGAGAGACTCTGGGGCCATCTAGTGGTCAGTATGCAGAAGGCAGAAACCCTGTGTGGGTGCATATACAGTATATACCTCTCATTATATATAGGAATCAACTGCGGTATATTTCAGAGCTATATAAATGTATAATAATAATAGTGTGTGACTGTGGGGGGAGGAGATATTAGAGTGTAAGCTCCTCTGGTACAGAGAATAATGTGATTGGCTCAGTGATCTCTGTACAGCACGGCGCTATATGTCAGAGCCATATACATACACATACATATATATATATATATATATATATATATATATATATATATATATATATATATATATATATTTGAATAGCAGATAGCACGGTTGTAGCTTCTGTAAGGTTATATATAAAGTAGAACAGCAGAGGGCGATGTTGTAGCATTGAATTACTGTAAGGTTATATATTAACAGAGCCAAATACTGTCCATGATCACTTTTTTATTTGCAGTTACATTTTCAGGACACCCCTTCTTCTTCTTCTCAGTCCAAGCTGTACATTAGAACAGCAGAGGGCGATGTTGTAGCTTTGTACCAATGTAAGGTTTTATATAAAGTAGAACAGCAGAGGGTGATGTTGTAGCTTTGTACCAATGTAAGGTTTTATATAAAGTAGAACAGCAGAGGGCGATGTTGTACCTTTGTACCAATGTATGGTTTTATGTAAAGTAGAACAGCAGAGGGCGATGTTGTACCTTTGTACCAATTTATGGTTTTATGTAAAGTAGAACAGCAGAGGGCGATGTTGTACCTTTGTACCAATTTATGGTTTTATGTAAAGTAGAACAGCAGAGGGCGATGTTGCTGCATTGAATTGTTTTAGGGTTTATATAATACAGCCGAGAAGTAATGTGACAAACAGACGGTACAAATATTGCTGCAGTCATTACAGCTCCCAATACCTGAAACATGTTAGGATTAGGAAGCCATGTAAAGTGCTGTAATAAGATTGGTTCATAGAGCAGAGCCCTCCCACCCTCAGCCTGATTTCTGGTTCTCAGAATATGGAACAATACTAAATCATAATTTCTTTTGTCTGCAGAGATCCATTTATGGTTCTCATTTCTGATTGGTTTCTGTGAGTTGATGGCTATTTCCACCCTTTTATATGAAGTCAGAGAAATCAATCAATAAAATAATTCGTAGGAAGATGACCAGACGTAACGAGCTAAACAATATTTTTAGCACAAATACTGCAGACGAGATGAACGTCATATCCAAAAGATGTTACATTTATTGAAAGATTGCACAATCGCTGAATTCAGTAAATATTGCCCCTCCCCCTCCACCCAGGACGCTACTTTGACGGCATTGTGGTAAACGCCTTACCAAGCAAATTTAACGTGACACTCATGAAAATGGCCACGGAAGCCAAGAAATGAATTCCTCGAAGATCACCTTCTTATCGTTGTTAACATCCATCTTACTGATGATTTCCTTCAGGAAATAATTCTACACACCTCCCTGTAAGACAGAATTATTACACATTTTCATTTTAAATTTATTTTCTTTTTAAATGAGATTCCCTGCACTAGTTTGTGTCTCTGCCCCTCCCACAATGGGGAGGTTTTTTGCTAAGTGACACTCCCACAGCTTTCAATGAATGCCTATTCTCTAATTACACAAATACTGGTTGATGTTAATATACAAGAATACAAATGAGGGCAGTTTATGAGGACAGCTGTTTACGGCGAGGGGTCATTGTCTGTCACTCTGAAAGACAGAAGCAGATCAAAGGCCTAAATGGAAACGGCCAATCAAATTGCTCATCCATTCAGTGTATAGTGAATATAACATGGCGTTCAGTCTATTCACTGGGGGTCTGTGATTATGAAGGCACAGGTCTAGGAAACATGGGACTCTGAAGGCTCCGATATTTACTAACGTTGTCATATTTACTCTGTTGGATTTTGTCATCTGTTACAAGACTTTGTTCTGTGTTGGAAGTCAATAAAGTTCATCTCTCTGGAAGAATCGGGTTGCTGCGGAAAGATTACTTACATCATCATTATAATAACTACTAATTAATTATCTCCCCACTATACTATATCACTACAATCTTCAGCAAACACAAAACACGAGATAGTCCATAACCCTGCTTCAAAATGGCAGAACAAGTCAAAGGTTCACCGTCACCATACTGGCCCTCCTGGGGTTTTGGGGTTTCCAAGGAGGTTTTTCCAAGGAGGTTAGGTACTTCCCCTGGTAATGAGGAGATGTAGGTACTCCCCCTGTATAATGAGGAAAGGTAGGTACTCCCCCTGTATAATGAGGAAAGGTAGGTACTCCCCTTGTATAATGAGGAAAGGTAGGTACTCCCCCTGTATAATGAGGAAAGGTAGGTACTCACCCTGGTAATGAGGAAAGGTAGGTACTCCCCCTGTATAATGAGGAAAGGTAGGTACCCACCCTGTTAATGAGGAGAGGTAGGTACTCACCTTGGTGCTGTAGGCAGAGAAGAGACTCAGAAAGATCAGAAGACAGAACATTTTGTTGGTGGGTTTGAGGATTGCAGTCTGGGGATGGGGAGAAGAGAACACAATGATGATGGGTGAGGACGGGTAATATAAACTCTCTATAGGTAATATAACTTACCATGGTGATCGATGTGACGGCACACACTATGCTGGGTACAGGTGTGAGGAGACTTTTATATGAACTGAAATCTGGTCAGACCCTCCTCTCCCCACCCCCTTTATGTGTATTATATTCCTTGTGTGGACACACCCAGCTCTGTACTGATACCTCTATACAGGTGATCCACACTCCAATGTCTTGTCCTGTGACTTGGGACTGCAAAGTCACATGATAAGTCGTTCCCCATGATTTCCAATGACAACCATTCATATTAGTATGACTTCATGTCGTGCCGATTTCAAATTAGTCCCTGCGCTACTTTGGTCAGACTTTGATGTGAGTTACACAGGCATTCCCTAAAATCGCAGCTGCAAAATTGCGTGTCTTTGGAGTCACAGTAGTGTGAAAGGGGCCTAACTAGCTTGATAAAACATTCTTCTCACCACTGAGCCCAGCTCTATCTCCAACTTCACACTGCAAAAGGTTCCACAGGAAGGAACCTTTTATAGTGTGGGGTGAGACTATGAGCACTGAGCCATGATTGGGCAAAGTCATAATTTTGCCCAATCAGAGCTCTCACGTGCTCTTTGACTGGACAAAGCCTTGCACCTGACCGTCGGTCAGGTGAATTGCTTCAGCCAATCAGAGCTGTTAAAAACATACTGTGTGGCACGCAAGTGCATTGTGGGGCACTCAGAGGGAGAACATGCAAACACCCGAAAGGGCGATGTTTGGGGCTGAACTGATGCTTGGCCCGAACAGCTCATCTAAACACCATGGTCTACAGAACAAGCAGGAGAATAAGAGAGCTTGCTTTGGGTCGATTGACTTCCAGTTGGCTTGTGTTTAGGGATGAGCTTCGAGTTCGAGTCGAACTCATGTTCTACTCGAACATTGGCTGTTCGCAAGTTCGCCGAACAACGAACAATTTGGGGTGTTCGTGGCAAATTCGAATGCCGCGGAACACCCTTTAAAAGTCTATGGGAGAAATCAAAAGTGCTAATTTTAAAGGCTTATATGCAAGTTATTGTCATAAAAAGTGTTTGGGGACCCGGGTCCTGCCCCAGGGGACATGGATCAATGCAAAAAAAAGTTTTAAAAACGGCCGTTTTTTCAGGAGCAGTGATTTTAATAATGCTTAAAGTCAAACAATAAAAGTGTAATATCCCTTTAAATTTCATACCTGGGGGGTGTCTATAGTATGCCTGTAAAGGGGCGCATGTTTCCCATGTTTAGAACAGTCTGACAGCAAAATGACATTTTGAAGGAAAAAACTCATTTAAAACTACCCGCGGCTATTGCATTGCCGACAATACACATAGAAGTTCATTGATAAAAACGGCATGGGAATTCCCCAAAGGGGAACCCCGAACCAAAATTAAAAAAAAAAAATGACGTGGGAGTCCCCCTAAATTCCATACCAGGCCCTTCAGGTCTGATATGGATATTAAGGGGAACCCCGGCCAAAATTTAAAAAAAAAATGACGTGGGGTTCCCCAAATATCCATACCAGACCCTTATCCGAGCATGCAACCTGGCAGGCCACAGGAAAAGAGGGAGGGACGAGAGTGCGCCCCCCCCCCCTCCTGAACCGTACCAGGCCACATGCCCTCAACATTGGGAGGGTGCTTTGGGGTAGCCCCCCAAAACACCTTGTCCCCATGTTGATGAGGACAAGGGCCTCATCCCCACAACCCTGGCCGGTGGTTGTGGGGGTCTGCGGGCGGGGGGCTTATCGGAATCTGGAAGCCCCCTTTAACAAGGGGACCCCCAGATCCCGCCCCCCCCCCTGTGTGAAATGGTAAGGGGGTACAAAAGTACCCCTACCATTTCACTAAAAAACTGTCAAAAATGTTAAAAATGACAAGAGACAGTTTTTGACAATTCCTTTATTTAAATACTTCTTCTTTCTTCTATCTTCCTTCATCTTCTGGTTCTTCTGGCTCTTCTGGTTCTTCCTCCGGCGTTCTCGTCCAGCATCTCCTCCGCGGCGTCTTCTATCTTCTTCTCCTCGGGCCGCTTCGCACCCATGGCATGGGGGGAGGCTCCCGCTCTTCTCTTCATCTTCTTCTCTTCTTCTTTTCTTCTTTTCTTCTCTTCTTCTCTTCTTCTCTTCTTCTCTTCTTCATTTTCTTCTCCAGGCCGCTCCGCACCATGCTGGCATGGAGGGAGGCTCCCGCTGTGTGACGGCGCTCCTTGTCTGACAGTTCTTAAATAACGGGGGGCGGGGCCACCCGGTGACCCCGCCCCCCTCTGACGCACGGTGACTTGACGGGACTTCCCTGTGATGTCACGGGGAATACCACAGGGAAGTCCCGTCATGTCCCGTGCGTCAGAGGGGGGCGGGGTCACCGGGTGGCCCGGTGACCCCGCCCCCCGTTATTTAAGAACTGTAAGACGAGGAGCGCCGTCACACAGCGGGAGCCTCCCTCCATGCCAGCATGGTGCGGAGCGGCCCGGAGAAGAAAATGAAGAAGAGAAGAAGAAGAGAAGAAGAGAAGAAGAGAAGAAAAGAAGAAGAGAAGAAGATGAAGAAGATGAAGAGAAGAGCGGGAACCTCCCCCCCATGCCATGGGTGCGGAGCGGCCCGAGGAGAAGAAGATAGAAGACGCCGCGGAGGAGATGCTGGACGAGAACGCCGGAGGAAGAACCAGAAGAGCCAGAAGAACCAGAAGAACCAGAAGATGAAGGAAGATAGAAGAAAGAAGAAGTATTTAAATAAAGGAATTGTCAAAAACTGTCTCTTGTCATTTTTAACATTTTTGACAGTTTTTTAGTGAAATGGTAGGGGTACTTATGTACCCCCTTACCATTTCACACAGGGGGGGGCCGGGATCTGGGGGTCCCCTTGTTAAAGGGGGCTTCCAGATTCCGATAAGCCCCCCGCCTGCAGACCCCCACAACCACCGGCCAGGGTTGTGGGGATGAGGCCCTTGTCCTCATCAACATGGGGACAAGGTGTTTTGGGGGGCTACCCCAAAGCACCCTCCCAATGTTGAGGGCATGTGGCCTGGTACGGTTCACGAGGGGGGGCGCACTCTCGTCCCCCCCTCTTTTCCTGTGGCCTGCCAGGTTGCGTGCTCGGATAAGGGTCTGGTATGGATATTTGGGGAACCCCACGTCATTTTTTTTTTTAATTTTGGCCGGGGTTCCCCTTAATATCCATACCAGACCTGAAGGGCCTGGTATGGAATTTAGGGGGACTCCCACGTCATTTTTTTTTTTAAATTTTGGTTCGGGGTTCCCCTTTGGGGAATTCCCATGCCGTTTTTATCAATGAACTTCTATGTGTATTGTCGGCAATGCAATAGCCGCGGGTAGTTTTAAATGGCTTTTTTCCTTCAAAATGTCATTTTGCTGTCAGACTGTTCTAAACACAGGAAACATGCGCCCCTTTACAGGCATACTATAGACACCCCCCAGGTACGAAATTTAAAGGGATATTACACTTTTATTGTTTGACTTTAAGCATTATTAAAATCACTGCTCCTGAAAAAACTGCCGTTTTTAAAAATTTTTTTTGCATTGATCCATGTCCCCTGGGGCAGGACCCAGGTCCCCAAACACTTTTTATGACAATAACTTGCATATTAGCCTTTAAAATTAGCACTTTTGATTATTCATGTTCGTGTCCCATAGACTTTAATGGTGCTCGCGTGTTCGAAAGAACTTTTTTCCTGTTCGCATGTTCTGGTGCGAACCGAACAGGGGGGTGTTCGGCTCATCCCTAATAGAGGTCAATGCAAGCCGCTCTGAAGTTTCCCCAAAGTAGTACAGGAACCTTTGAGTTGAGTTTGACTTGAGTCGCTCCTATTAGAACGGTTCCATTGTAGAGAATGGAGCGCAACTTGTCAGGCCGCTAAGTCACCTGATAGGTCACCCCTGTATGGAAGAGTGGCAAGAAGAAAGCCATTGTTCACAAAGGTCAAATTTGTGGAGAGCACTACTAATAGTTGTCCTGTGGACAGATTCTCCCACCTGAGCTGTGGATCTCTGCAGCTCCTCCAGAGTTACCATGGACCTCTTGGCTGCTTCTCTGATGAATGTTTTCCTTGCCCGGCCGGTCAGTTTAGGTGGACGGCCATGTCTTTGTGAGATGTTCAAAGCTTGGGATATTCCTTTATAACCTAACCCTGCTTTATACTTCTCCACAACTTTATCCCTGACCTGTCTGGTGTATTCCTTGGCCTTCATGATCCTGCTTGTTCACTAAGGTTCTCTAACAAACCTCTGAGGGCTTCACAGAACAGCTGTATTTATACTGAGATTAAATGACACACAGGTGGACTCCATTTACTAATTAGGTGACTTCTGAAGGCAATTGGTTCCACTAGATTTTAGTTAGGGGTATCAGAGTAAAGGGGGCTGAATACAAATGCCCCCCCCACACTTTTCACATATTTATTTGTATCATTTATAATTTTCCTTCCACTTCACAATTATTACCTCTGATGTATGATGATGATGAGGATCAGATTAGGTCCCCCTTGCTAGTAGTGGGTTGGACCCCCTTTGGCCTTCATTCTTGGTGGCATAGATACAACAAGGTGTTGGAAACGTTCCTCAGAGGTTTTGCTCCATAGTGACATGATAACATCACACAGTTGCTGCAGATTTGTCGGCTTCACATCCATGATGCCAATCTCTTGTTTCAACACATCCCAAAGGTTTTCTATTGGATGAGATGTGGTGAGTGTGGAGGCCATTGGAGTACAGTGACCTCATTGTCCAGTGGTGAGATGATTGGAGCTTTGTGACATGGTGCATTATCCTGCTGGAAGGAGCCATCAGAAGATGGGGACACTGTAGTCATAAAGGGATGGACATGGTCAGCAACAATACTCAGGTAGGCCGTGGTGATTAAACCCCATCCCCCACACCATTACACCCCCACCACCAGCCTGAACCGGTGATACCCCATCCCCCACACCATTACACCCCCACCACCAGCCTGAACCGGTGATATCCCATCCCCCACACCATTACACCCCCACCACCAGCCTGAACTGGTGATATCCCATCCCCCACACCATTACACCCTCACCACCAGCCTGAACCGGTGATACCCCATCCCCCACACCATTACACCCCCACCACCAGCCTGAACCAGTGATACCCCATCCCCCACACCATTACACCCCCACCACCAGCCTGAACCGGTGATATCCCATCCCCCACACCATTACACCCCCACCACCAGCCTGAACTGGTGATATCCCATCCCCCACACCATTACACCCTCACCACCAGCCTGAACCGGTGATACCCCATCCCCCACACCATTACACCCCCACCACCAGCCTGAACCAGTGATATCCCATCCCCCACACCATTACACCCCCACCACCAGCCTGAACCGGTGATACCCCATCCCCCACACCATTACACCCCCACCACTAGCCTGAACCGGTGATACCCCATCCCCCACACCATTACACCTCCACCACCAGCCTGAACCGGTGATACCCCATACCCCACACCATTACACCCCCATCACCAGCCTGAACTGGTGATACAAGGCAGGATGGATGCATGCGCCAAATTCTGACCCCACCATCAGACCAACATTTTTCCAATCTTCTATTGTCCAATTTTGGTGATCCTGTGCCTTAGTTTCCTGTTCTTAGCTGATGGGAGTGATGCCCAGTGTGGTCTTCTGCTGCTGTAGCCCATCTGCTTCAAGGTGGGATGTGTTGTGCGGTCAGAGATGATATTCTGCATACCTTGGTTGGTTATTTGAGTCACTGTTGCCTTTCTATCATCTGGAACCAGTCTGCCCATTCTCCTCTGACCTCAACAAGGCATTTTCCTCCACACAACTGCCGCTCAATGGATATTTTCTCTTTTTCCCACCATTCTCTGTAAACCCCGAGAGATGGTTGTGTGTGAAAATCCCAGAAATACTCAGACCAGTCCGTCTGCCACCAACAACCACGCCACGTTCAAAGTCACCGAGATCCCCTTTCTTCCCCATTCTGATGTTTTGTTTGAGCTTCAGCAAGTCATCTTCACCACGTCTAGATACCTAAATGCTTTGAGTTGCTGCCATGTGATTGGCTGATTAGCAATATTTGCTACCAAGCAATTGAACAGGTGTACCTAATAAAGTGGTATATATATATATATATATATATATACACAGTATATAGTACATTCACACCAGTCACTGCCCTCAAGGATCTTACAGTCTAAGGTCCCTAACTCATATTAATACATACATTGGGGATAATTAACCTCCCAGCGTGTCTTTGCAGTATGGGAGGAAACCCACACAGGCACAGGGAGAACATGCAAACTCCAGGCAGGTAGTGCCCCCTGGTTGGGATTTGAAGTGATGACCCCGAGTGCTGCCAGGTAGAAGTGCTAACCACTTATCAACATTGGAAAAGACTAAGAAATTGCAAAAAAATGGACTTTATAGGCACACACGTAGGATACAAAAATATTAGACTTTTTAATTGGATAAAAGGTAAAATGTAGAAAACATAAAAAGAACAGACATCATACTAATGATGACATAGAATACATGACCCCGGGGACTCCAATAACACCTCCAAATATTATAATCTAATCCATTGGGATGAGAAATAAGATCCGGTATAACCAGTAGCGGCATCCAAGAGGAATAAAGTGCATGGAGTAGTTGAGTCGCAGTGTGAGGTCACAGGAGGATTTTCCCCTCTACATGTTTCACACAATTGTGCTTCTTCAGGAGATTACAGATCTGATAAACATGGAAAAAACATCAAATAAGTATATATATATATATATAACATTGTATCCAGTACATAAAGCAATATAAACAATGAAATGGTCATTTCAATGGGATCTAGCAGGATGGAGCCCAAGTTCAGTGACCACCGGGGGAGGGGGGGCAAAAAGCAACAATCCTCCCATGGGGACACAGCCACACAGACACATGATGTCTGTTCTTTTTATGTTTTCTACATTTTACCTTTTTAACTTTATCCAATTAAAAATTCATATTTTTTATCCTACTTGTGTGCCTACAAAGTCCATTTTTGCAATTTCTTAGTCTTTTCCATTTAATATCGGGACGTTGGCATATTGTTATCAGTGTATCCACAGTGTCACCCTGTGAGGATACACGTTAAATTCCATTTTTTTTACACTTATCAACATTACTCTCTATACTTTGCCTATCACAGCTAAAGCCCATTGTAATATGACTACTATGATCTCACCTTTTATTGTGAGGGGGCTGGCTTATCCAAAAGCTCTTTTATTGGCCCTTCCAAGCCAGGTGACCTAAGCTCAAAGGCCAGACAGTGCATTTTGATTATTATGGTAAAGTCCGGCATTATTTTGCTGGGTCCGCGAACCTCAAACACGTAAGAATTTGCTGTGAACCCATGATGGCAACCAACCCAAACCTCATCCTTACTCATTGACAAAGGTTGTTTATTTTAAATTGGTCCCAATAACTTCCATATACAGTAAGTGTATATTTAAAGAATGTATATTAGTATGTACTTCTCGAAAGGAAAAAAAATCACATTAATTGATGAACGTACCTCACCAAACTTGTCAATGAATCCGTTGATGTGAGATCTTGTGTGTCTCCATTCATGTGCAGCTTTCAGTTGAGTTCATTGCACCTCCAGCATCTCTACCTTGTCCATGTCCTCCACCTCTGGTTCAGAAGTTTCTGACCTGAGATCACCATGTTAGTACAAACAACTACCATTAGTTCTGCACAACCCTTCAATCACAATCATACTTTCACATTCCAGCTGTCATTTTGAAAGGTAGGATTTTATTCTGATTGGTGCCTTTGAGGTGATGTCAATGGTTGCTAGAGAAGTGGATCTATGAGACCCATAGAGGACAAAGCACATATTTGGACCATTGCACACACAGGAGTTAAAGGGAGACTCCACCCACAACTGGTTTCTTCCAATTGGGAAGCATTAAAGAAAAACCTGTTCATCTTCCCCGAGAATGAATTAATCCGTTGTGGGGTCTCAGTCAAGATAGTGTGCAGTTTGTACATTTTTTCTTCTAAAATATTAAAAACAATAAACTTAATGTTCTTAATGGACAGCAAACACAATCCAGGGAGTTATTTTGTTTCCTGAACGTTCTTCTTACATAAACTGAATGTGTCCTGTGTTGGGCTACACAGGTGATAAGTACAAGAGGGTTAGTGGGAGGATTGCAGATCAGATTAGTATTAGGGTTACAAGAAACAAAATGGAGGAAGAGGGGGCAGGCGGGACTTTTAAGGTACCAAGGGATAGAATAAGCAATCAATTTAGAAAAATATACATTTTATTTAAACAATTCTTTAAAATCGCAATAAACATTTACAAGAATCACGTATTATTTCTTTTGATATGTACAACCACTTCTTACTCTACATGTTTCACTCAAAGGAGCTTCTTCAGGAGTTTTTGAAATTGTCACATGAAGCAATATATACTATAAGAAAAACAACGATTGTAAATGATTATGCTTGAAAATTGCCATTAATAAAATTGCATGGCATGTCAATAGGACATGCTTATGTATATTTATTAGAAAAATATTCATACATTATACAAAATAATTTTTATACAAAACTGAAGATGAATGCATACCGGATGCTTGTGTTCAAGAAGTATTAGTTTTTCATTTCTTAACTGAAGCCAGGATTTACAAAATGAGAAGACCTTTGGTAACCAGAGATAGAGGATAAAACATCAACATGTTGGATATGGTTGTCAGATATGGGGACTCACCGAGGCTGAGATGCTGAGAGCGGTAACCTCTTGCGACTAAGCGCACTCCACTCCTGGAGATGGTACAGGGGGTGAAGGGCACAAAGAGGCACGAGTCACCAGCAGGGAAGGCAGGTCTTGTGTGAAGGTCACCGGGAAGGAGACAGCTGTGCAGGACTGGGAGATGCTGAAGCTCAGGGAGGTAGATGAGCAGCTAGTCCAACAACAGGCCGGAGGTCAAACACCAATGACTGGCAAGAGTCTCTTAGATGGGCACAACAGTCTTGTGCTGGAAACTGATAGCAGGTCTGTAAACAGGCTGATGATTAAATGCTGAAGACTGTTAGGGAGTCCGTAAAACAGGCCGAGGGTCAAAGTCTGTGAACAAGCCAGGGGTCAAGCACTAGAGACAAATAGCAGATTCTGAGAGCAGGCTGAGGGTCAATCACTGGAGACAGGAAGCGATATTCGTAGACAGGCCGAGGGTCAAACACAGGAGGCAAGTAGGTCCGAGAGGCAAGCTGAAGGTCAGATGCAGGAAGAGATCAGCGTAAGTCAAGGTCAGTCCGGGTCACAACAGGTAATCAAGAATCAGGATACAAGCAGGAAACACACAGGAAGCTGAAAGACAAACCAGCAACTTGGACATGGCACAGAGTGGCTTTTATAGGCGGTGGAAGGCTCAGGTTGTGCATGCGCTATTGCATACACGCATTCGCCGTTCTGCTGAATTGCGCACGTGCATTCGCCATTTTGCTGTATTGTGCCCAGGGATGCGCCAGGGTGCCACTTATAGGCAGTGGGAGGCTCAGGTTGTGCGTGCACTATTGCGTACGTGTGTTCGCCATTCCGCTGAATTGCGCACACGCATTAGCCATTCCGCTGTATTGTGCCCAAGGATGCGCCGGGGTGCCGCATGTGTGTAGGAAAGCGGCGATATTGGCGAGGCTGGTACTTGCTTCTTTCATGACAATGGTTCAAAATAATTATACTAAAGAGTGAGTAGGGCAAAAACATTTACATCGATTCTAGATAATGAAAAAAAATAGAACCAATTTGATCTTCCATCCCTAAAATGAGGGGATGATCTGATGATTCGGACAGTAAACAGGAGGACCGAGAATGGTGAATGCAGCCACTTATTTTTATCCCCACAGCGCCCAGAGATGCACCCGTTGCATGCTTGCTGTTGGGTTCTACTGTTTAGGGAAATAAACAGTGGCAGCTGGTGAAGTTTTAGGAGGGGTGCCAGACCCCGCCCTTCCTTTTTTGACCCCTCCCACTTGGTGAAAATGGGTGTGGTTTCAGCTAAATGGGTGTGGCTCTAAGGTGGTGTAGTTAGCGTCTGAGATGAACGAGGGATGGAGGGAGTGGGAGAGAGGGATGGAGGGACAGCAGACCCAGATCCTACACAACAATAGAAATGTGTATTCTAGAAAGTTTAACAATCAGCAGATAAAGATACTCCAAACACCTGGTGTTAGCACTTCAATCATCCCGGCACCATGGTTGTTATGGTGTCAGGATGATTGAAGCGCATTATTTCTATTATTACATTGTAATATAAAATGAAATCATTCAACCCACCATAATGCAGAATCAGTGGGAGTCCTGAGCATTTCACTAGCCATGTCGCCTGCCACCAGATGCCATCAGGTGTCCCCAGTGGAGTCCGTCCTTACATCAGGTGCCCCCAGCGGAGTCCCTCCTTACATGCAGCCTATGTCACACAAAATGCAGCCTGTGTCCACCAAATGCAGCCGGTGTCCACCAAATGCAGCCGGTGTCCCACCAAATGCAGCCTGTGTCCCACCAAATGCAGCCTGTGTCCCACCAAATGCAGCCTGTGTCCCACCAAATGCAGCCTGTGTCCCACCAAATGCAGCCTGTGTCCACCAAATGCAGCCTGTGTCCCACCAAATGCAGCCTGTGTCCCACCAAATGCAGCCTGTGTCCACCAAATGCAGTCTGTGTCCACCAAATGTAGTCTGTGTCCCACCAAATGCAGTCTGTGTCCACCAAATGCAGCCTGTGTCCCACCAAATGCAGCCTGTATCCACCAAATGTAGCCTGTGTCTCACCAAATGCAGCCTGTGTTCACCAAATGCAGCCTGTGTGCCGCCAAATGCAGCCTGTGTCCACCAAATGCAGTCTGTGTCCCCCTAATGCAGCCTGTGTCCACCAAATGCAGCCTGTGTCCACCAAATGCAGCCTGTGTCCACCAAATGCAGCCTGTGTCCACCAAATGCAGCCTGTGTCCTACCAAATGCAGCCTGTGTCCCACCAAATAAAACAGCCTGTGTCCCACCAAAGAAAGCAGCCAGCCTGTGTCACATCAAATAATCCATGGGAGCACAGTGGCATTTACCTTGCTGACTGTGTTGTCCTCTCCTGCGGTGTCTCCTTCCCATGGCGATGGAGAGATCTGCTCCTCTCATACTTCCTGTATTCCGGGCGCAATGGGAGAGAGAAAACAGGAAGTGACATCAAACTCAGATGTCAATCAAACCCCCCGGCCGGAGTAATAGATACTATGAGCGCCGGGCGGAAGCTACTTGGCGCCTCAGAAAGCGCCACAAGGTGGTATAAATGGCCGCAGATGAAGCACATTGTCTGCTATCTTGTGATTGTATAGACGTGGCGCTTCCCATAAGTGCACTGTATCCGGCGTCTGAACACAGTGCACTTAAGGACTTTTTTTGTATTTTTTTTTAAAGGACCAGCTTTTAAAAAATGTCTTTTTTACATTTTTTTCTATGCCTGGAGGGGGGCGGTGCCCATGCACCCCTATGGACGGGCCACCACTGGAAATAACCTGGATTATCCTATAAGTAAGAAAAAAAATGGAATTAATTTATTTTGTTGGTAATTCCTATATAGATTTAGTGTTTCTAATCGTTGTGGGTGATTAACCAAGGGGTCAGTTTGAAAGAGAGGACAGTAAAGGCAGAGCCCACGAAGATCAGATGGTATTTCAAATCCTTCAAGGCTCTGCAAACAATCCCCTCCTTGAGCTGCATAAGCAGATCACTGAACACCAAGGAAATTCAGTCCCAACAATGAAAGGCTAAACACAAGTATAAGTTCCAAAGAGTACTTACTAGTGTAGAGGAGGTCCCAAAAAGAATGGCTGAAGGAGGGAGAAGGGGGAGACAGAGAAGCAGCCTCTCTCTCTCTCTCTCTCTCTCTCTCTCTCTCTCTCTCTCTCTCTAAGAGGGTCTAGGAACAATGGAAGAGAACACTAGAATGGTGTCAGGGAAATACCCTGAAATCCACTTCAGATCTCCTTTTATCAAAGAAATCAATCCAAGATTCCTTTTTCTCCCCACGTCATTACCACCTAAGTGGATGATAATGCCAAGAGGAGTAGGGCAATGACCAGCCGCCTCCAACAAGAGTGGCCTCAAAGCTCTCCAGCGCATTCCCCTAACACCACCCCAAACTACTCTTATCTTGTTAGGATCACAGCCCAAATTCTTCATGCCCATTTGTAATGCCTTCTTATGGGCCCAATGTATATATGAATGTCCCACAACCCAAAGTTCTCATACAGTCTGTTCATCTTCCACTATTTGGAGTGAGCCATCAGAATAAAGAGACTCCCGATTCTCTTCTGGAGATTCTTCAGCACTGGGTAGGGAACTGGGTCCATCAGCACAGCTCAATTGTTCTAGTTCAAAGTTCATGGTAGCGACTGTAGTAGGGTTTAGAGATTCTTCAAATATTTCATAAATCCTCTGGGTGGATACATTCTCAATTTCAGGTCCAAACTCTAGTTCAGGCATTTCTGCTTCAGGAGCAAAACAGGACAGACAACTGCAGGGGCCATCAAAGATGGAGGATAGGTCTGGCATTTCTCTTTCTGACATTTTCTTCCTTTGGGAAAGCAAGAGAAACATCTGAGGTTTTCTTATCAGGTTTCATCTTTACCTTACACATTGCTACACATGCACACATGACTATCTTAAAACACAAATACAAACATAGCACAGCTCCTAAGATCACCCCCAGCAAAACAGTTAGAGCAATCCTTAAAGCGGAGTTCCACACAAAAATGGAACTTCCGCTTTTCGGAACCCTCCCCCCCTCCGGTGTCACATTTGGCACCTTTCAGGTGGGAGGGGGGTGCAGATACCTGTCTAAGACAGGTATTTGCATCCACTTCCGGCATAGACTCCCATGGGAGTCTATGCCTCTTCCTGTCCCTCTGCGCTGTCTCCTGGAAAACACACAGATCCCAGGAGATAGCGGGGACCAGTTACGATGCGCAGCGCGACTCGCACATGTGCAGTAGGGAACCCGGGAAGTGATGCCGCAACGCTTCACTTCCTGATTCCCTCACCTAGGATGGTGGCGGCAGTTGCCGAGAATCGAGCAGGTTATCGGCGTTGGCTGCTGACATCGCTGGACCCTGGGACAGGTAAGTGGCCATTTATTAAAAGTCAGCAGCTGCAGTATTTGTAGCTGCTGGCTTTTAATATTTTTGTTTTAGGTGGATTTAGGTGGACTCCCTCTTTAAGGCACTGACACATAGTTTGGTTTTCTATGCTAAAACAACCATTCACCACAACCTGAACATTCCCAGGATCCTGATAATAATCAGTAATCCTCATTTCAACCATCTCTGGGTCAGCACTATGGTTAAGGATTAGTCCTATTCCTTTTCCTGATATTCCCTGCACTAACAGCCCTTTTTCTTTCTCAGCTAGGGTACTAATGGCTGTTTCTTTTATCAATATTGCATAAAATAAATTGGGTTCTGTAACTGCTATAGCTACTAATGGTTTATGTCTCACACCTGGGGGAATCATAGAACACACCCAACAGTTAGGCTCGATTCACACAGGGGCAACACGACTTCAACGCGACTTTGCAACGTGACTTCAACGCGACTTCAACGCGACTTGTGGATCCGACTTTGCCCTGCGACATGTGTCCGACTTTCAATGAACGGGGATCCGACTTGGATCCCCGCCACTGTGTTTGGTATGAATCTTTAGGGGGAACTCTGCGCCAAATTTTAAATAAAAAACCGGCATGGGTTCCCCCTCCAGGAGCATACCAGGCCCTTGGGTCTGGTATGGACCTTGAGGGGAACCCCCTACGCCGAAAAAACGGCGTGGGGGGTCCCCCCCAATCCATACCAGACCCTTATCCGAGCACGCAGCCCGGCCGGACAGGAATGGGAGTGGGGACGAGCGAGCGCCCCCCCCCCTCCTGAACCGTACCAGGCCGCATGCCCTCAACATGGGGGGTTGGTGCCTTGGGGGAGGGGGCGCGTTGCGGGCCCCCCCCCAAAGCACCTTGTCCCCATGTTGATGAGGACAAGGGCCTCTTCCCGACAACCCTGGCCGTTGGTTGTCGGGGTCTGCGGGCGGAGGGCTTATCAGAATCCGGGAGCCCCCTTTAATAAGGGGGCCCCCAGATCCCGGCCCCCCACCCTATGTGAATGAGTATGGGGTACATCGTACCCCTACCCATTCACCTAGGGAAAAAGTGTCAATTTAAAAAAAAACACTACATAAATTTTTTAAGTATTTTATTAGACAGCTCCGGGGGTCTTCTTCTGACTTCGGGGGTCTCTCCGGTTCTTCTCCACGCTCTCCGGATCTTCCTCCGGGCTCCTCCGCTCTCTTCTGCCGCTCTTTTGCTAAAGCGGAGGAGCCCGGTCTTCCTTCTTCTGCCCTCTCCTCTTCTTCTGATGTTGACACGACGCTCTCTCCGGCTAGAATGCTCTCTGTGCGCTCTGCTCTGACTTATATAGGCGGTGACCCCGCCCCCTTATGCCGTCACAGTCCCTGGGCATGCTGGGACTATGACTGCATAAGGGGGCGTGGTCATTGGGTGATGACCACGCCCCCTAAAAGTCACATCGGGAAATTATTACACAGAATAATTTATTAGTCAGCTCCGGGGTCTTCTTCCGACTTCGGGGGGTCTCCTTCCGACTTCTCCCGGTGTTCGGCCTCTTCTCCCGGGCCCCGCCGCTATCTTCTTCCAGCTCTATTGCCAGCGAGGGGCCCGGTCTGCTGCCGCTGTCTTGTCGCCGCTGTCTTGCCGCCGCTGTCTTGTCGCCGCTGTCTCGCCGCTTCTTCTCTTCTTTTCTTCTTCCCCGATGTTGACACGACGCTCTCTCCGGCTCGAATGCTGTGTGCGAGCTGCGGAGCCATTTATATAGGCGGTAACCCCGCCCCCTTACGACGTCATGGTCCCAGCATGCGCAGGGACTCTGGCGTCATAAGGGGGCGTGGCCCCAGAGTCCCTGCGCATGCCGGGGGCCCCCCTTATTAAGGGGGGCCCCCGGATTCCGATAAGCCCCCCGCCCGCAGACCCCGACAACCAACGGCCAGGGTTGTCGGGAAGAGGCCCTTGTCCTCATCAACATGGGGACAAGGTGCTTTGGGGTGGGGGGGCCCCGCAGGGCGCCCCCCCTCCCCCAAGGCACCCACCCCCCCATGTTGAGGGCATGCGGCCTGGTACGGCTCAGGAGGGGGGGGGGGGGCGCTCGCTCGTCCCCACCCCCTTTCCTGGCCGGCCGGGCTGCGTGCTCGGATAAGGGTCTGGTATGGATTGGGGGGGGACCCCCACGCCGATTTTTCGGCATAGGGGGTTCCCCTTACAATCCATGCCAGACCTAAGGGCCTGGTATGCTCCTAGGGGGGAACCCACGCCGGTTTTTTCATTTAAAATTTGGCGCGGTGTTCCCGCCTCAGGATTCATACTAGACAGCTGTCAGCGCTGCCTGTCACTCATCGCGGAAGGAAAACAAACTTTTCCTTTCCCGATGAGTGAGCCAGCGCGACATTCACAGTACCCTGTCGCCGAGAACCAGCGCGAGGGTATCGCGCTGGAAACACAATCTCGCGGTCAGGTACTGTACACGTTTACAATGTGAAGCATGTATCCAAGTATCCCTGTTTTCCAGCTTCACTGCTGTAGCTGTAGTAAGTAGCACCTGGTAGGGTCCTGTCCACCTGGGATCCAGACCCCTCCTCTGATGCTTTTTCACCATTACCCAGTCACCTGGCTGCAGGTCACGAGTCCCTTCAAGGGCATCTGGGTCTGGAAGAGATGAATATATTTTCTTGTACAATTGATTTAAATACCTGTGTAACCCGATGACATATTCAGTGAGTGACCCGTATGGTCTTGCTAAAGCCTGTGGATAGTACAAGCCCGTCTTTGGTACTGATCCAAATAATATTTTATAGGGAGAGAGCTTCCCTTTTTGTTTAGGTGTAGTTCTCAATGCAAACAGAGCTATAGGCAACCCTTGGAGCCAATTTAGCCCTGTCTCAGCTGTAATTTTACTTGGATTTTAGTAGCCCGTTGTATTTTTCTACCTTACCACTAGCTGTGGGGTTGTATGGAGTGTGTAAGCGTTGCTCAATGTTAAAGGCTGCAAGTACCCCTTTCATTACCTGCCCAGTAAAGTGACTTCCTCTATCTGACTCTAATGGGGCATACACACGGTCAGACTTTTCGTCTACAAAAGTCCAACGGACGCCGGCGGACAAAAGCTGGCTGGTAATCCGATCGTGTGTGGGCTTCTCCGGACTTTCAGCTGACTTTTTCAGCCTCAAATCCGACGGACTTTAGATTTGAAACATGCTTCAAATCTTTACGTCATAACTACGACGGACCCCGAAATCCGCTCGTCTGTGTGCTAGTCCGACGGACAAAAACCCACGCTAGGGCAGCTATTGGCTACTGGCTATGAACTTCCTTATTTTAGTCTGGTGTACGTCATCACGTACAAATCCGTTCGACTTTTGTGTGGTCGTGTGTAGGCAAGTCCGTTCGTTAGAAAGTCTGCCACAAGTCCGCCGCACGTCCGCCAAAAGTCCACCGGAAGTCTGTCGGACAGGCTGTCGGACTTTTGTAGACGAAAAGTCCGACCGTGTGTATGCCCCATTAGGTTTCAAAAAACCCCATATCTACATGCCACTTCCTGTATCAGCTTCTTTGCTGTTGCTGTGGCTGTAGCCTTCCGTATAGGCCACGCCTCCAACCAGCTTGAGAAGCAGTCCACACACATGAGCACATACTCATATTAACCTACCTTAGGTAACTGTATGTAGTCTATTTGTAATCTCTGGAAGGGATATAGAGCCCTCGGAATGTGACCCTGAGGAGTTTTTACCCATTTCCCTGGATTATATTGTGCACAGATCAAGCAAGCCTGACAATACTGCTTAGCTACTTCTTCAATGCCTGGTGCATACCACAATTTCCATATCAGATCAACCATCCCCCCTTTGGCTACATGAGAAGGGAGATGTGCCATAGAACAAAGAGAAGGGTACATTGAAGGAGGGGAACACGACCTCCCATCCTCATGGAGCCAAATTCCGGTATCCTCATTGTAATGACAATTGTTCTTTTTCCACTTATTGATTACCTCTCGAGATGCTGTGCTCTGCAATTGTTGTAGGGTTTGAGTGTCTGTATCCCTTTTAGGAAATACACTCTTTCATCATCACTCACCACCAGGGGGAGCAAGGCAGCTGCCTTAGCTGCCTCGTCTGCCCTTTGGTTACCCATTGCAACAGCATCAGACGCTTTTGTGTGAGCCTTCACATTGACCACTGCAACTGCAGCGGGCAAAGTGATAGCTTCAAGTAGGGCCTTCACCTGAGCAGAGTTTTTAATAGGCTTGCCCTGAGATGTCAAAAAATTATGGCTTTTCCATAGAATAGAAAAATCATGTATAGCACCGCGGGCATAACGAGAATCAGTGTATATATTCACTGATTTCCCCTCTGTCAATTCACACGCTTTTATCAAGGCCTCCAACTCCGCCACTTGGGCAGAACAATGATTTGGTAGAGCCCTCTGGAAAATTACTTTCTTCTCACTTACCACAGCCAAACCAGTGACGGGAGAACCTTTCTCAGTGTAATACCTGGAACCATCTACCCACAGTTCCCGCTCTGGGTTCTCCAGGGCAAAATCCTGTACCGTCACTGGGAGCTCATAGTAGGCCTCAGTTGTGTGACAACAGTCATGTACCCACTACACTGGAGTAGGCCGAATGGGTAACAAAGTGGCTGGATTTAAAATATCACACCTCTTAATGACGAAATTACTTGGTGTAAGCAAAGCCAGTTCATACCTAGTTAACCTAGCAGCAGATAAGTGTCTCGTGTTAAGATGTCCCAGCACCTGCTCCACTGCATGTGGGACCATGAGAATCAGGGTGTTCCCCAACACAATTTCAGCAGTTTTCTCCACTAACATGGCTGCTGCTGCCTTGGCTTTCACACAAGGTGCTGCTGTTGAGATTACAGGATCAAGAGGCTGGGAAAATTATCCCACAGGTTTATGCTTATCAGCAGATTTTTGTGTTAACACTCCAGATGCCTGATTATCTGATTCATGACAGAATAGGTAAAAGTCCTTTTTATAGGCAGGCAGTGTCAATGCTGGAGATGCCATTATAGCCTCCTTTAATGCCTCTACAGCCTGTATCTCCTCAGCAGACAACTCAAAATGCACAGCCTTACCTGAGGTTAAAGCATACAATGGTTTAGATATTTGGGACATATTTGGGATCCATTGTCTGCAGTAACCAACCAAACCCAAAAATGCACTTAGAGACCTTTGATTCTTCGGAAGGGGGTATGAAAGTATCACCTCTTTCCTTTCTGAGGTTAGGTGTTTACCCCCTTTAAAGATACAGTGCCCCAGGAAAACAACTTTTTTCCTGGCACCACTGTAGCTTATCTTTAGCTACCTTACAATTTTTTTCTGCCAAAAATGTTTACAAAAGCATCATTACCATCAGTTTCAGACATTACTGACCACACTGGGGCCTCTGCCTGTCAATCCCTCTTTCCCCATGCATCCATGCCACTTTTTCTGGGTGCACGGCAAAATTTAGCAATGTGGCCAGGTTTTTTGGCAGTTAAAACACACACCCATAGCTCTTGGTCTCCCACCCTCCCTCCCCTTTTCGCCCTGTGGGGCTTCTTTTGGTGGGAGGTAGGAGAGCAACACCTTTTGTGGCTTTCTTGCCTCCATGTCATCCATATTCTTTTAGATATAGGATGCCACTGAGGTCAGAGCTTGTAGGCTCATGGTCTTCCACTCAGGATAACTGGTGGTTAACTTTTCCTGAACAGATTTTTTCAAACCTGTTCCCCACATGGTGACAACCATTGAGGCCAAGGCTGGACTATCTGGGTCCTGCCCAGTCTCTAGGACTGCATTCCTAAACCGATCAGTGTATTGGTGCACTTCCTCTTTACTTTCTTGGGTCATTGAACTCACCTTATTCCAGGAAGCTGCCGGAAAAATCTTCCCTATCCTCTCCTTCAATTTCTCACACTCTTCTAGTGCCAATTTTGGTGAGTCCCGTTTGAAGACCCCTAAATATTCTGATTTTACTAACCTTGCCTCCTGTATCATATGATCAGCATCACTTATTCCTGACACCCCCTTTATAATTCGTAACATGTCCTCCCAATTTGCTCTGTAGCTTGCAGCTATGTTGCATAGCTGCTTAGCAAACAGATGAGGACTATGCCTAGGCTTGGGGATTGAATTCAAGAAAGTATTCCTCTCCCAGGAGTCCAGGGCATATGGTGAACTATAGTCCCTGTTAATTCACTCTTATCATTATAAGCTTTCTGCTCTCTTACTGGTAATACTCTTCCTGTCCCCCTTGTTTAGAAGTTATTACTTCTTCGTCATCTGAGTCAGGGGGGGGAGGTGGGTAAATTCTTTCTTGTTGCATACTCACCCCTTGTATTTTTGTCATCCTGACAGGTGTTCTTAGGAAACTTTTATCCTGCCAACTTACCTCTGGTAAATCTTCTGTACTCAGCAACTTGGACGGAGGCATGCTACTCCATCCTGGCGACTGATACCAATGTTTACCCTTAGGTGTGTCTGGTACATATCCTTGCATCACCTCCTCTCTCATTGGCGCAGATGCTTCAATAGCACCTGCTCCAAGAGGGGTAGATGATGTGACATATGGTGGTGGGGACCCACTATTAGATATTAGTTGGTCAGAGACAGACCTACTTGGGTTTCTGATGAGTGTTTTTGCTAACATATATGTACTAGCAATCATTTCCTCTGATAACTCACCTTCTTCCTCCGATACCTTGGGCAGTGTTGCAACTAGGACCTTAGCTGTTTTCCCATATGCCTTTGCCTCCCATGTGGCCCATGCTGCAACTTCATTAGGTTCAGTCATCCTACTCTTAAAGTTATGGTGTAATGCTGTCCAAACTCTGACATCAAATGTTCCCTGTATGGGTACCGGCCAATCCGTTGCCTTTGCCAAGCTGTGCCATTTCTTTAGGTACTTCACTACCCACTTCCCATAGCGGGCCTTGACTTCCTCTTGGGGTGTCAATGGTGCCCCGTAAACTTTAGCACCTCCTCCCACCTGATTCCCCATTACTAGATCGTCAGTGAGGTTCCAGTTACTTTTCCTTTCCTATGGGAGCTGGCCAATACTCCCCTTGCGCTCTCCTTCACCGAAAGCACGCCCTCACCCCCTACTTGGATGAGGCTATATACTGGACTTTTGTGGCACAGTTTGTTACAGCACAAATTGGAGATCACACACACAGGGAAACCACGCTGTCTATCTCTCCAGATTTTTAACAGCATACATATCACTAACAATATGATATAACAGATGAACAAGGTATCTACTAACACCTCAAGTTGCCCATATTCATTGCTTGGACACATCAGCAAGGTTATGCAATTTTATGCATTCTCCCCCTTCTAGCGTTTTGTGCTCTGGGGATAGGGTTCTCTCTCTTGGTCTAAGCACAATTATTGCTAATAGCAGCCAAGCAATTGCCCCCAACACTACCGTCAATATTTTAAATACAAACAAAGAATTTGCACAAAGATTACCAGTACTATTCATTTAGGCAAAATCTTATTTTACTCTATGAACCCTGTTAGTAAAACCCCACTCATACAGGGTAGCTGTTAATACCTTTCAATTAGTATGCATGAGTATCAACAATTAGTATAGTTTTATGACGTTTAGACAATACAGTCTAAACGTTTAATTTCATGAGGTTCTTTCTTCCTAATAAGGTCACATAAGCAATAGGAATTAACCAGAGAGCGTGTAGCATGCTATTGCCCTGGGGGCTATATATGCATTGTTTGAGTTTATAAGCCTCTATTGTTTTTGAGCTCACTCATTTTTACGTCTGTACATTATAAGTTTGTATGCCACTGTAAGGCCATACATATATACCCTCAAATACGTCTTAATTGCATTATCTTTAGGTAGTGCCAATTACCCTTTATTTTATTCTTTCTTTCTGATTTGGAGACCCCTTAGGGGAGCTCTATTAGGTGAGGCAGTAAACCTACAGTGTGTCCTAAGCGCAGTCTCACATTACTTGTTATATTTTCAATATTAATGCCACAATTTACAATTCCTGCCAGGGTATACAAACATTTGAGCACAACTGTATATATTGTATATTGTCTCATACTATGGTGTGCTCTCTGCTGGGTCGTTTGGGGGTGTGGCTGTATTCCATTGTTCTATTGTGTCTGTCTGCCTTGGGAGAAAGTATTATGGGATGTGTACGTGTATTTGCTGTGAGGTGGGAGGGGGGAAAGTCCTCCAACAGCTCTTCCTGCTGATTGGACAGTTTACCCTGCCCTGAATGCAATGGGAGGGGGGATTGTCCCGAGTGTTACCTCTGTGTACCTGTGTTTCAATAAACAGTTCATGTTCAGGATTTCTCCAGAGCTTCTCCCATCCTTTGAAACTCCCTACCCCAATCTGTCCGACTGTCCCCTAATCTATCCATCTTTAGACGATCCCTGAAAACCCTTCTCTTTAAAGAAGCCTATGCTGCTTCTATCTAATACACTGTTTCACTTTCTCTATCAGCTCATCCCCCACAGCTATTACCTTTTGTATCAATTGACCCCCCCTCCTAGATTGTAAGCTCTAGTGAGCAGGGCCCTCTGATTCCTCTTGTACCAAATTGTGATGTAACTGTAATGTCTGCCTTCATTTTGTTAAGTGCTGCGAAAACTGCTGGTGCTATATAAATCCTGTATAATAATAATAATATAATAATGTTCAGCAGCCAAAACGAGTACTGTCTAGTTCTTGGTTGTCAGCGGTTGGAATATCTCATATCTATATTCAGACTGGGAGGAAGCGGTATAAGACAAAAGCACTCAAGCGGAGTGTGGGACGTTTCTTTACAGTTATATTCTATTTTATTCTGTTCTATTCCTTTATTTCCTATTTTATTTTAGTCTGTTTTACTCTATTCTTTAATTTGCTATTCTGTCCCCTTTTTTTCCATTCATTTTTTTTCTATTCTTTTATTTTGTATTCTGCTCTGTTTTACTCTATTATATTCTATTATTTTATTTTCTATTATATTCTTTTCTATTCCTTTATTTTCTATTCTCTTAGATAATTTGAATACCATTTGAATTTCGTCAGAAATTTTGGTTCGTCATATTCATTTAAATTCATTAATTATTGTAATTTGGAAATTCAGATACATCCAAATTTCAGAATAATGAACAATTTTCCCCCGAATCTCAATGTGGAGTGAAATGAGCCGCCCATGTTTTTTACTAAATAAATGTGAATGCAGACACAGAATAGGTCAAGATGATGAGTATGTCTATAGGACAGGGAATCCTCGCAGTGAGGATGGATCAGATCAGAAAGATATGGTTAGTATTGTACCCTTTAAATAAACAGACAAACAAAAGATCCACAGTAACTCCCCGAGTAAACACCAAAATAACAAGAGTGACCAATTATGGTCTATGGCTGCAGGTCCTTCTGCCAAAACTGCACCATATAGAAGGTTCCAGAGTTCCCCCAACTACCGGCAATTATTTCGGTATGATTGGTAATAAATCTCCATGTGCTATTGGTTGATTTTAATGTCACAATGTTACCAGAAGATTAAAATGAGGGCTTCAGATTTAAGAGCTGAGAGTCGGTTGTCATTCAATCTCCTCGATCTCACCCTCTGAAAGTAATAATTATAATTATATAATGATTGAACTTTCCATCAATGGCCCGGGGGGTGACATCTTCCTGACCTTTCACAAAGTTCACTCCCAATAAGTTGATAATTACTCCTCCCCGTAATCATGAGAAGAGGACTGATATAACAAAAAGCACAGCGCTGGATATAAATGCAAAAATACAACAAAAATTGATATTTACTATTAAAGCACCAACAACTTTCATATGTGGTAAAATAAAAAAATAAAAATAAACAATAACATGAATGCTTCACTATAGTGATATATATGCGTGAACAATAACATGGATGCTTTACTATAGTGATATATATGCGTGACTATTCCCAGTTTTTTATCCACACATTTAGAAAAAGTCCAACGATGCAAAAATTATGTCAAAACAAATGTCCAAAAAAGCAATTAAATGTGACTTTCTATGAATAATAAATCCGTGACTGTCACCGTGTTGAAATCCCGTCACCTGGTATAGATTGAAGGCTTACCAGATAGCCTCTGATCAGAGGCATAGAGCTAGGGATGAGCTTCGAGTTCGAGTCGAACTCATGTTCGACTCGAACATTGGCTGTTCGCAAGTTCACCGAACAGCGAACAATTTGGGGTGTTCGCGGCAAATTCGAATGCCGCGGAACACCCTTTAAAAGTCTATGGGAGAAATCAAAAGTGCTAATTTTAAAGGCTAATATGCAAGTTATTGTCATAAAAAGTGTTTGGGGACCCGGGTCCTGTCCCAGGGGACATGGATCAATGCAAAAAAAAGTTTTAAAAAGGGCCGTTTTTTCAGGAGCAGTGATTTTAATAATGCTTAAAGTCAATCAATAAAAGTGTAATATCCCTTTAAATTTTGTACCTGGGGGGTGTCTATAGTGTGCCTGTAAAGGGGCGCATGTTTCCTGTGTTTAGAACAGTCTGACAGCAAAATGACATTTTGAAGGAAAAAACTCATTTAAAACTACTCGCGGCTATTGCATTGCCGACAATACACATAGAAGTTCATTGATAAAAACGGCATGGGAATTCCCCAAAGGGGAACCCCGAACCAAAATTAAAAAAAAAAAATGACGTGGGAGTCCCCCTAAATTCCATACCAGGCCCTTCAGGTCTGGTATGGATATTAAGGGGAACCCCGGCCAAAATTAAAAAAAAAAAATGACGTGGGGTTCCCCCTAAATTCCATACCAGACCCTTCAGGTCTGGTATGGATTTTAAGGGGAACCCCGCGCCAAAAAAAAAAAAAAAAAACGGCGTGGGGTCCCCCCAAAAATCCATACCAGACCCTTATCCGAGCACGCAACCTGGCAGGCCGCAGGAAAAGAGGGGGGGACAAGAGTGCGGCCCCCCCTCCCTCCTGAACCGTACCAGGCCACATGCCCTCAACATTGGGAGGGTGCTTTGGGGTAGCCCCCCAAAACACCTTGTCCCCATGTTGATGAGGACAAGGGCCTCATCCCCACAACCCTGGCCGGTGGTTGTGGGGGTCTGCGGGCGGAGGGCTTATCGGAATCTGGAAGCCCCCTTTAACAAGGTGACCCCCAGATCCCGCCCCCCCCCCCTCCGGCGTTCTCGTCCAGCATCTCCTCCGCGGCGTCTTCTATCTTCTTCTCCTCGGGCCGCTCCGCACCCATGGCATGGGGGGGAGGCTCCCGCTCTTCTCTTCTTCTTTTCTTCTCTTCTTCTCTTCTTCTTTTCTTCTTTTCTTCTCCGGGCCGCTCCGCAATCCATGCTGGCATGGAGGGAGGCTCCCGCTGTGTGACGGCGCTCCTCGTCTGACAGTTCTTAAATAACGGGGGGGCGGGGCCACCCGGTGACCCCGCCCCCCTCTGACGCACGGTGACTTGACGGGACTTCCCTGTGACGTCACGGGGAATGCCACAGGGAAGTCCCGTCAAGTCACCGTGCGTCAGAGGGGGGCGGGGTCACCCCCCCGTTATTTAAGAACTGTCAGACGAGGAGCGCCGTCACACAGCGGGAGCCTCCCTCCATGCCAGCATGGATTGCGGAGCGGCCCGGAGAAGAAAATGAAGAAGAGAAGAAGAGAAGAAAAGAAGAGAAGTGTGGGAGCCTCCCCCCCATGCCATGGGTGCGGAGCGGCCCGAGGAGAAGAAGACAGAAGACGCCGCGGAGGAGATGCTGGACGAGAACACCGGAGGAAGAACCAGAAGAGCCAGAAGAACCAGAAGAACCAGAAGATGAAGGAAGATAGAAGAAAGAAGAAGCATTTAAATAAAGGAATTGTCAAAAACTGTCTCTTGTCATTTTTAACATTTTTGACACTTTCTTCGTGAAATGGTAGGGGTACTTATGTACCCCCTTACCATTTTCACACTGGGGGTCACCTTGTTAAAGGGGGCTTCCAGATTCCGATAAGCCCCCCGCCCGCAGACCCCCACAACCACCGGCCAGGGTTGTGGGGATGAGGCCCTTGTCCTCATCAACATGGGGACAAGGTGCTTTGGGGGGCTACCCCAAAGCACCCTCCCAATGTTGAGGGCATGTGGCCTGGTACGGTTCAGGAGGGAGGGGGGGCCGCACTCTCGTCCCCCCCTCTTTTCCTGCGGCCTGCCAGGTTGCGTGCTCGGATAAGGGTCTGGTATGGATTTTTGGGGGGACCCCACGCCGTTTTTTTTTTTTTTTTGGCGCGGGGTTCCCCTTAAAATCCATACCAGACCTGAAGGGTCTGGTATGGAATTTAGGGGGAACCCCACGTCATTTTTTTTTTTTAATTTTGGCCGGGGTTCCCCTTAATATCCATACCAGACCTGAAGGGCCTGGTATGGAATTTAGGAGGACTCCCACGTCATTTTTTTTTTTTATTTTGGTTCGGGGTTCCCCTTTGGGGAATTCCCATGCCGTTTTTATCAATGAACTTCTATGTGTATTGTCGGCAATGCAATAGCCGCGAGTAGTTTTAAATGAGTTTTTTCCTTCAAAATGTCATTTTGCTGTCAGACTGTTCTAAACACAGGAAACATGCGCCCCTTTACAGGCATACTATAGACACCCCCCAGGTATGAAATTTAAAGGGATATTACACTTTTATTGTTTGACTTTAAGCATTATTAAAATCACTGCTCCTGAAAAAACGGCCGTTTTTAAAACTTTTTTTTGCATTGATCCATGTCCCCTGGGGCAGGACCCAGGTCCCCAAACACTTTTTATGACAATAACTTTCATATAAGCCTTTAAAATTAGCACTTTTGATTATTCATGTTCGTGTCCCATAGACTTTAACGGTGTTCGCATGTTCGAACGAACTTTTTTCCTGTTCGCATGTTCTGGTGCGAACCGAACAGGGGGGTGTTCGGCTCATCCCTACATAGAGCTAACAGCTTGGGGTTTGCCCTCCACAGCGGCTGGAACTTTAGCTGGGATGATGGATGTAGATCCACAAACGATCGCCACAGGCTTCCAGACAGCGGTACAATCAGGGAAGAGAACTCTCACCGATATGGAAGTGTTTAAAAGAAAAGAGAAAACTCGAATGGTGTAGAACGTTTTATCTCTTGTTTATTAAAAGTCGCCTCACTGGCATCCATAAAAACACTTTTCCTTGCAAGGAACCAATACAGCTTTAAAACGAAACTTCTCGCATGCGCCGTCGGTACGAGCGTGTCAATCCTACGGCCGTTTCGTCAGAAATGACATCATCAGGGGCACCAAGGAAGAGGACCGGCCACTACAAAGATGGTTATTCAAAGACCCAAAAGTTGTACAATCAGATTACATAGTGTATGGTCTCACTGAAAGGAATCTTTCTGTGAGAGCTGAGAATGGTCTTAGGGAGATTCCTCCTCTATATTTGCCCTGGTGACCATGATCATTGAAAGTAACTTTGCAAAAGTTTGGGTTGTCACCAGAACAGGAATAGAGGGGAAATCACCCAATGGGGCCACCGAGGATATTCTCTCACATTCTGTTTTGGATATGGAACAGGAAGTGAAGGGAAATCTTACTAATAGGTTATAGACCCTCCCCCTTATTTTATCCAAAAATAACAGAAAAGGTTTTGCCTTTAGTTCTCCTTTATTGAATTTGTAATTTTCATTCATTATTGATTTTCATTCCTTTGTATTTTATACGGTGGATTTGGTTGTTGCCAGGAGACGTAGCGGCACCTTCCGAAGCCGGCCTCACTTTTGGGTTTAAGGGTGATTTAATGTGCGATGCGTCGGATCAGATAATTCACACATTCGATGTATTCTATATGTCCATTTTTGTTTTGATCCAATAATTCAAAAACCTTCTGAATCAAATCCTCACACAAAGTATCATTCCTCCAATATACTGAATACACAACGTTACATTTCACCCTTTTCATCCATCCAGCCTGGGAACTGCAACATAGAAAGGGGGCTTCTCCGCTGAAGAGTTCACCTGGGGCCCCAGAACAATGACACCCTGACACTTGGGGGCCCCAGAACAATGACACCCTGACACTTGGGGGATCCCAGAACAATGACATCCTGACACTTGGGGGCCCCAGAACAATGACATCCTGACACTTGGGGGCCCCAGAACAATGAAAATAGTAAGCATAAACCCGCGCTGTGGAGTAAGTATTAATAAGTAAAAAATTACAAATAAAAATATGTGTAGAAATAAAAAAAATCAAGCAAAATGAAAATAAAAAATAACATTTTAGCGAATCCAAAATGTATGTGTGTGTATATGTTTGCACACACACATATATACAATGTATATATACAATGAGGCTGCAGCTATAGTGTGAGGTAAGTACCCCAAAAAACTGACCAAAAGAAATTAATACTCAGCGCTGCCTCTCTAAAAACATAAATTACATCTACCTATATCAAAGTGCTATAGTGCCAAATAAATTCATACAACGTCATTCAAAGTAAAGTGCAATCAATAAGCTGATTATCTGTGACGGCTGTTTGGATGCCAAGGCGGCAATTTTTGCACATTTTAAAGACTTTGATGTAAGTGTAATGATTTTAAACCTTTTAAATAAACCTTGCAATATTACATTATATCCTCTCTTTCTTCACTTGTCCAAACTTTACCTCTTCAATCACCTATGACTGAGTAAAGTATGCTGGACCCATAACAAGCGGTGGAGGGGAGAAGATTCCATCCTCTGAGGTACAACCAACTTATATATCCGCTGGACAGAAGACACCATCTTTATACACACAGGCGTATTTTTCATCTCTATTTGGTGAGTGGGGACCCAGGAGGGGAACACAGGAAGTCACCAAGATTGCACCAATGTGTCACCAATCCCAGAACAATGACACCCTGACACTTGGGGTCTCAGAATAATGACACCCTGAAAACTGGGGCCCCCAGAACAATGACACACTTAGTTGGGGGCAGCAGAACAATGATACCCTGACACTTGGGGCCCCAGAACAATGACACCCTGACACTTAGGGGCCCCAGAACAATGACACCCTGATACTTGGGGCCCCCAGAACAATGACACCCTGACACTTGGGGTCCTAGAACAATGACACCCTGACACTTGGGGGTCCCAGAACAATGACACCCTGACACTTGGGGTCCTAGAACAATGACACCCTGACACTTGGGGGTCCCAGAACAATGACACCCTGATACTTGGGGCCCCCAGAACAATGACACCCTGACACTTGGGGTCCTAGAACAATGACACCCTGACACTTGGGGGCCCAGAACAATGACACCCTTAGTTGGGGCAGCAGAACAATGACACCCTGACACTTGGGGTCCTAGAACAATGACACACTGACACTTGGGGCCCCAGAACAATGACACCCTGACACTTGGGGGTCCCAGAACAATGACACCTTGACACTTGGGGGTCCCAGAACAATGACACCCTTAGTTGGGGGCAGCAGAACAATGATACCCTGACACTTGGGGTCCTAGAACAATGATACCCTGACACTTGGGGCTCCCAGAACAATGAGACACTGACACTTGGGGGGGTCCCAGAACAATGAGACACTGACACTTGGGGGGTCCCAGAACAATGACACCCTGACATATGGGGGCCCAAGAACAATGACACCCTGACACTTGGGGGCCCAGAACAATGACACCCTGACACTTGGGGCCCCCAGAACAATGACACCCTTAGTTGGGGGCAGCAGAACAATGACACCCTGACACTTGGGACCCCAGAACAATGAGACACTGACACTTGGGGGGGGTCCCAGAACAATGACACCCTGACATTTGGGGGCACAAGAACAATGACACCCTGACATTTGGAGGCACAAGAACAATGACACCCTGACATTTGGAGGCACAAGAACAATGACACTTGGGGGTCCATATTATAATGTAAATGATTTTCTTACTTTGAGGGTATTCTTATATACTGTCAGTTCATTTGTATTCGCATTTTTCATATTTCCTTCCTTGTTTATGAACTTATTAAATGTTTCCACCGAACTCTGTAAACTCTTCTCCAGCATCAGGTCCTGTACAAACATATGAGGAGGTTCCATCATCTGATCTCCAACCTCCCCATCCACTAATATTATTATTATACATTTATATAGTGCTGACATATACCACAGTGCTGTACAGAGATCACTGAGCCAATCACATCAGTCTCTGAACCAGAGGAGCTTACGCTCTGATGTCCCCTCCACCATAGTCACAGTTTTCTATGCCTCCTAATAATAACAATTGTATTATTGTCCTCAGCAATGAGGAAAGGTAGGTACTCCCCCTGGTAATGAGGAAAGGTAGGTACTCCCCCTGGTAATGAGGAAAGGTAGGTACTCCCCCCTGGTAATGAGGAAAGGTAGGTACTCCCATCTGGTAATGAGGAACCGTAGGTACTCCCACCTGGTAATGAGGAACGGTAGGTACTCCCACCTGGTAATGAGGAACGGTAGGTACTCCCACCTGGTAATGAGGATCGGTAGGTACTCCCACCTGGTAATGAGGAACGGTAGGTACTCCCACCTGGTAATGAGGAACGGTAGGTACTTTCCCTGGTAATGAGGAAAGGTAGGTACTCCCCCTGGTAATGAGGAAAGGTAGGTACTCCCCCTGGTAATGAGGAAAGGTAGGTACTCCCCCTGGAAATGAGGAAAGGTAGGTACTCCCCCTGGTAATGAGGAAAGGTAGGTACTCCCCCTATATAATGAGGACAGGTAGGTACTCCCCCTGGTATTGAGGAAAGGTAGGTACTGACAAGGTTATGTTTACCTACCTCATGTTCAGCAGCCAAAATGAGTACTGTCTAGTTCTTGATTGTCAGCGGTGGGAATATCTCATATCTATATTCAGACTGGGAGGAAGCGGTATAAGACAAAAGCACTCAAACGGAGTGTGGGACGCTTCGTTAGTTATATTCTATATTTCATTCTGTTCTATTCATTTATTTTCTATTCTCTTCGGTAATTCGAATACTATTTGAATTTGAATTTCGTCTGAAATTTTGGTTCATCGGATTCATTTAAATTCATTATTATTGTAATTCGGAAATTCAGATACATCCAAATTTCAGAATAACGAACAATCTTCCCCCTGAATTTCAATTCGGAGTGAAACGAGCCGCCCATGTCCATTACTAAATAAATGTGAATGCAGACACAGAATAGGTCAGGATGATGAGTATGTCTATAGGACAGGGAATCCTCGCAGTGAGGATGGATCAGATCAGAAAGATATGGTTAGTATTGTACCCTTTAAATAAACAGGCAAACAAAAGATCCACAGTAACTCCCCGAGTAAACACCAAAATAACAAGAGTGACCAATTATGGTCTATGGCTGCAGGTCCTTCTGCCAAAACTGCATCACATAGAAGGTTCCAGAGTTCCCCCAACTACCGGCAATTATTTCGGTTAGATTGATATTAAATCTCCATGTGATGTTGGTGGATTTTAAAGTCACAATGTTACCAGAAGATTAAAATGAGGGCTTCGGATTTCAGAACTGAGAGTTGGTTGTCATTCAATCTCCCCGATCTCACCCTCTGGAAATAATAATTATAATTATATGATGATTGAACTTTCTATCAATGGCCTGGGGCGGGGGGGACATCTTCCTGACCTTTCACAAAGTACACTCCCAATAAGTTGATAATTACTCCTCCCTGTAATCATGAGAAGAGGACCGGCCACCACAAAGATGGTTATTTAAAGACCCAAAAGTTGTACAATCAGATTACATAGTGTATGGTCTTGCTGAAAGGAATCTTTCTGTGAGAGCTGAGAATGGTCTTTCCCATTAGGGAGATTCCGCCTCTATATTTGCCCTGGTGACCATGATCATTGAAAGTAACTTCCCAAAATTTTGGGTTGTCACCAGAACAGGAATAGGAGGGAAAATCTTCCAATGGGGCCACCGAGGATATTCTCCCACATCCTCTTTTGGATATGGAACAGGAAGTGAAGGGAAATCTTATCACTAGGATGTAGACTCTCCTCCTTATTTTATCCAAAAACATAACAGAAAAGGTTTTTCCTTTAGTTCTCCTTTATTTAATTTGTAATTTTCATTCATTATTAATTTTCATTCCTTTGTATTTTATACGGTGGATTTGGTTGTTGCCGGGAGACGTAGCGGCACCTTCCGCAGCCGGCCTCACTTTTGGGGTTAAGGGTGATTGTATGTGGCGATGTGTTGCATCGGAATCCTCACAAATTCACTGTATTGTAATTCTCTGTCTTGGTTTTCATCCAAAGATTCAAAAGTCTTTATAAAAAAATCCAGATCCTGACCCTGAGAAGACACAAAGTATCATTCCTCCAATATACTGAATACACAACATTACATTGCACCCTTTTCATCCACCGAGCCTGGGAACTGCAACATAGAAAGGGGGCTTCTCCGCTGAAGAGTTCACCTGGGGCCCCAGAACAATGACACCCTGACACTTGGGGGCCCCAGAACAATGACACCCTGACACTTGGGGGCCCCAGAACAATGACACCCTGTCACTTGGGGGCCCCAGAACAATGACACCCTGACACTTGGGGCCCATAGAACAATGACACCCTGACACTTGGGGCCCATAGAACAATGACACCCTGACACTTGGGGGCACCAGAACAATGACATCCTGACACTTGGGGGCCCCAGAACAATGACGCCCTGACACTTGGGGCCCCCAGAACAATGACACCCTAACACTTGGAGGTCCCAGAGCAATGACACCTTGAAACTTGGGGGTCCCAGAACAATGACACCCTGACACTTGGAGGTCCCAGAACAATGACACTCTGACACTTGGGGCCCCCAGAACAATGACACCCTGACACTTGGGGGTCCCAGAACAATGACACCCTGACACTTGGGGGTCCCAGAACAATGACACCCTGACACTTGGGGCCCCCAGAACAATGACACCCTGACACTTGGGGGTCCCAGAACAATTACACCCTGACACTTGGGGGTCCCAGAACAATTACACGCTGACACTTGGGGGGCGCAGAACAATGACAACCTGACAGTTGGGGGCCCCAGAAAAATGACAACCTGACACTTGGTGTCCCAGAACAATGACACTTGTGGGTCTCTATTATAATGTAAATGATATTCTTACTTTGAGAGTATTCAGCTTCAGATATTCCTTCATGTCATTTGCTTTAATAGCTTTCGTATTTCCTTCCTTGCTTGCGATCATATTAAATTCTTCAACCAATCTCTGTATACTATTCTCCAGCAACAGGGCCTGTACAAACATATGAGGAGGTTCCATCATCTGATCTCCAACCTCCCCATCCACTAATATTATTATTATACATTTATATAGCACTGACATATACTGCAGTGCTGTACTGAGATCACGGAGTCAATCACATTAATCTCAGTACCAGAGGAGCTTACACTCTAATGTTGCCTCCCCCACAATCACAGTTTTCTATGCCTCCTATTAATAACAATTGTATTATTGTCCTCAGCAATGAGGAAAGGTAGGTACTCCGCTTGGTAATGAGAAGAGGTAGGTACTCCCTTGGTAATGAGGAAAGGTAGGTACTCAACCTGGTAATGAGGAAAGGTAGGTACTCACTCTGGTAATGAGGAAAGGTAGGTACTCCCCTTGTATAATGAGGAAAGGTAGGTACTCACCCTGGTAATGAGGAAAGGTAGGTACTCTCCTTTTATAATGAGGAAAGGTAGGTACTCACCCTGGTAATGAGGAAAGGTAGGTACTCCTCTTGTATAATGAGGAGAGTTAGGTACCCCCCCTGGTAATGAGGAGAGTAGGTACTCCTTGTGGTAATGAGGAGAGGTAGCTATTCCTCCTGCTAGTGGAGATGAGCACAACTGTATATATATATTTTTTATTATTATTGTTGTTTTTTTTTTTCTCAAGGTATGTAAACTTATGAGTACAACTGTATATATATAATGTATAAAAGGGAATAATGTATTATATATGAGAAAATAATACATAATAATCTGTATAGAAGGAAATATAATATATAAAGGGGTTATAATGTAAATAATAATCTGTATAATAATATATACAATATATAGGGGCCACAAAAGGGGTGCCTGTGACTTCAAGGCACATTCCATTTAAAGGGAGACCTCACTGACTGTGTCGGGGTTCAAGGTTTGCCCACTGAGAGGCTCACACTTCCAAATTGCTCCCCTAGTTCCCCCCCCCCTTTTTCTAAACCTAACATCTTTTGAAGGGCCCCCCGAGTCTGGGAAAATCCACTGTTCCTGGATCCTAGCTCTGCCCACTGGATGATGTCACCAGAGCCTGCACCCTGAGCCAAAAAGCACTGTAACAGTCCTGCTGAATTCACTGCTGTAGTGGATTTTATAAATGCACTGGGTGCATCCTTTCTGACTAGAGCATAGGTGCAGAACTTTCTGGAAAACCTTCATCCAGGAATTGGTTTTCCTCAGCAGGGAATGAAGGAGCGCCATGAGGTATGGATGGGGGAGGGGGGAGGATAGTTATTGTATGATCTATTGTTCCCCCCACAGGCTGGAGGTTGTCACATTAATTAATGATGTAATGTGGATAGGGGGGAGGGGCACCTCAAACTTTCAGCATTGAAATGCGCCCCCTAGAGCGTGGTCCGGTGTGACTGAGGTTTCATAATGGGTCAGGTGCGTCACATCTGCGCCACCAACATTGACAGCGGCGGTGTTCCAAGCAGTTGCTTCACTGAGGCTGGCTCCGCCCCATTGCAGTGTGGGAACGGGCGCTTTACCACAATGCAGCACCAAGAACATGTTGCACGTCGGGGTGCCACAGCACCATTCACATCTGTGCATTTCTGGTACATGTGCGCAAAAAGTGTGAATGCGCAAAAAAAGTTAAATAATTGTGTATGGCATCCTAAAAGCAGGCAGCAGACGTGTGTTTTTTGTGTGCAACAAAATGAGCACCGAACTCACCAAAAACTAGCGTGGAGCTTGACGCCTAAAAAGATGCCGGGGTTGGATAGGAAGGAAGGAGCGCCCGGTGTCCAGAGAAATGCAACTGCCATAGTATGGTTCATAGGTGTTTAATATCAGTGGTAACATGAACATCAAGACAACGCATTTCAGGGAAAGGACTCCCCCCTTCTTCAGGGCTGCATACTAGTGGATGGAGGTGATTCCCAGGATGGGTACATTAGTCAGAAGATTTCAGAAAGCTGGGGGTGTCGGCTATAGGTGCAGGGGCAGCAATGAAAAGGGGCGGGGGCATTTTTCAGCACATTTGTTGTATGCAGGGTGGGTCATTCAAGTGAACCGGCTGCCCGGCTGGATGGCGGAAACCTGCGGAGTGACCCTTTTACCATAAACAGACAACGAATGTGGGGTGGTGGTCACCACGTGAGATTTTGGGATTATTCGAGTTTATTCTGCAGCCAAACGCCTAGGAGAGTGGCTCACAGCCCAGCCATGTGTCCCGACCACAGGACCGTACCACATTATGGCCACTAGATGGGGCTGAGTATCATAGGGAATAAGTATGCTCATCAGCTCAATCTAGTGTGAATTGATGGAATACCGCATTATGGCCACGAGGTGGGGCTGAGTATCATAGAGAATAAGTATTCTCATCAGCTCCATCTAGTGTGAATGGGGGGAATACTGCATTATGGCCACTGGATGGTGCTGAGTATCATAGGGAATAAGTATTCTCATCAGCACCATCTATTGTGAATGGGAGGAATATTGCATTATGGCTACTAGATGGCGCTGAGTATAATAGGGAACAAGTATGCTCATCAGCACCATTTATTCTGAATGGGGAAATACCGCATTATGGCCACTAGATGGTGCTGAGTATCATAAAGAATAAGTATGCTCATCAGTAGGGATGAGCCGAACACCCCCCCAGTTCGGTTCACATCCAGAACATGTGAACAGGCAAAAAATTAGTTTGAACATGCAAACACGGTTAAAGTCTATGGGAAACAAACATGAATAATCAAAAGTGCTCATTTTAAAGGCTTATATGCAAGTGATTGTCATAAAAAGTGTTTGGGGACCCGGGTCCTGCCCCAGGGGACATGGATCAATGCAAAAAAAGATTTAAAAATGGACGTTTTTTCGGGAACAGTGATTTTAATAATGCTTAAAGTGAAACAATAAAAGTGTAATATACCTTTAAATTTCATAGCTGGGGGGTGTCTATAGTATGCCTGTAAAGGGGTGCATGTTTCCCGTGTTTAGAACAGTCTGACAGCAAAATGACATTTCAAAAGGAAAAAAAGTCATGTAAAACTACTATCGCTAGCGCCGGCTATAATGAATTGTCGGTCCGGCAATACACATAAAAGTTCATTGATAAAAACGGCATGGGATTTCCCCACAGGGGAACCCCGAACAAGAATTTTTAAAAAATGCGTGGGGGTCCCCCAAATTCCATACCAGGCCCTTCAGGTCTGGTATGGATATTAAGGGGAACTCCGTGCCAAAAATTTTTTAAAAATGGCATGGGGGTCCCCCTCAAAATCAATACCAGACCTGAAAGTATGGATTTTAAGGGGAATCCTGCCCCAAAATAAAAAAAATGGCGTGGGGTCCCCCCAAAAATCCATACCAGACCCTTATCCGAGCACACAACCTGGCAGGCTGCAGGAAAAGAGGGGGAATGAGAGAGCGCCCCCCTCCTGAACCGTACCAGGCCACATGCCCTCAACATTGGGAGGGTGCTTTGGGGTAGCCCCCCAAAGCACCTTGTCCCCATGTTGATGGGGAGAAGGGCCTCATCCCCACAACCCTTGCCTGGTGATTGTGGGGGTCTGCGGGCGGGGGGCTTATCGGAATCTGTAAGCCCCTTTTAACAAGGGGACCCCCAGATCCCGGCCCCCCTGTGTGAATTGGTAATGGGGTACAAATGTACCCCTACCATTTCACAAAATAGTGCCAAAAAGATTAAAAAACACAAGAGACAGTTTTTGACAAGTCCTTTATTAATTTCTTCTTCTTTCCGCTTCTTCTTCCGCTGGTCTTCCTTCAGTGTTCTTCTTCTTCCTCCATCTTCTCCTTCTCCATCTTCTTCTTCTGCTCTTCTCATCCCGCATCTTCCTCTGGCTTCTTCTCCGCTCCGTCTGCACGATCCGCCTCAGTGGGAGTCTTCCACCGTGTGACGCTTCGAATCTTCTGACACTTCTTATATTACAGAGGGCGGGGCCTCCCGGTGACCCCGCCCTCCTCTGACGCACGGGGACTTCACGGGATTCAGTGGAATACCACATTATGGCCACTAGATGGAGCTGAGTATCATAGGGAATAAGTATTCTCATCAAAGCACACTAGTGTACATGGGGAAAATACTGCATTATGGCCACTAGATGGCGCTGAGTATCATAGTGAATAAAGTACACTCCTCAGCTCCATCTTGTGGTCATAATGATGTACTTTCCACATCCACACTTTTTTTGGCACAGTTAGCCGGATTCATCTTTAAAATAAGTCTAGACATAATTGTTTTTAAATGGGGAACAAATGTATTAATTTATTATATAGCTGAGCCCCCCACCTTTGAACTGCACAATGAAAAAGTATTTTGAGGTTCTGATCTCTGAATATGAAGAACAAAAAACTTTATCAGTGAGAAGCCTCAGAAGGAAGCTGACATGCTATAATTGTATGTTAGGTTGGGGGGGCAGCAACGTCCTCTGAGAGCAATTATACAGCATTATGTGATCTGCAATCACTTCCATCCAAAAGCTTCTCTTATAGATGATGACAGAAATCGGTCTGTTAGAATATTACAGATCCTCGGCTTTCATGGTCGCCTCTTCTCTGGTTTACTAGATGTCATCAATATCCATATTCTGTGTCAGCATTGGATTGGTTGACAGCCAGGGAACCGGCAACTTCTGATAAAGTTCACTTTAATGCTCTGAGGCTCTAATGCTGATGACGTGTCCCTACCCACCGACACGTTTTACTCATTATGAGACAAGTGAGCTTAGCGTGGGAATTTAACTTCATACGTAACGTTGGCACCAAACTGGCGTCAGATTCTGCGGACGGAGAGATTGTTTTAATTGTAAAAATTTATTATAATTATTATAGAAAAAAATCAGACAAAACTCAACCCTTTTGATCAATGAATGGAAGGATAATGGGCCGACTCAGAGAGAGACTCTGGGGCCATCTAGTGGTCAGTATGCAGAAGGCAGAAACCCTGTGTTGGCGAATATACAGAATATACCTCTCATTATATATAGGAATCAACTGCGGTATATGTCAGAGCTATATGACTGTATAATAATAATAATAGTGTGTGACTGTGGGGGAGGGGATATTCGAGTGTAAGCTCCTCTGGTATAGAGAATAATGTGATTGGCTCAGTGATCTCTGTACAGCACAGCGCTATATGTCAGAGCTATATACATACATATACATATTTGTGTGTGTATGTCTATATATATATATATATATATATATATATATATATATATATATATATATATATATATATATATATGAAAAAGTCCAAGAGGTTGCTGCACTTAAAATCTTTCAGTTGCTTTATTTCATATAGTCTTGAGGAAAAATTATAAAGCAAGCATAATCATTCCAGACAAAATCATGGCAATAAATGGCTATACAATACAGATATGAATGGATTACGTTTCGGGCTAGTATGCTTACGCCCTTCCTAAGATCCGTCAAAGCATATCTTAGGATTTCACTACACTCATTCATTTAAATACAAATTAGTAGAATACATCGCACGTGGAAACAATAGAAACAATATGATTAATTAATTCAACCCACATAATATTCATCATCTATGTGGATACCTGTTTTTTGTACCATAGACACAAAAACTAGCAAATAGCAGCCGATATCTCTATCTCTTCATTCTTATTCTTCAATATGTTTTATAAACCTATGAAAAATACATACATAGATAAAATAAGTATGTCCACATAAAAAATTCTTTGTTGCAAAACATTTTTACGTTCTTTTTTTAGTTTAAATAATCAATTGTAGATTTATGTTGTTAAACAAACAAATAAAGATCCAAATCAACATTTAAACCATATGGGGCAATGGTATTTAAAAATGTTATATCCAGTATACCTCTCTTTTCCTTAAAATCATTTCACAGTTTCCTCCCCTCCTATTTTTCTCTATTCCCTCTAGGACCATATATTTTAATTGTGATACATTATGTCCAAATTCCAAAAAGTGTCTCACCAGCGGTGAGATTGAATATTGATTGTTTGTGATATTGAATTGATATTGATATTGAATAATGTGATATTGAAAGTTTGTATAATACCATCCCCCACAGCAAAGGTTATTGAAGTAGTGAGAAATCATCTAATTGAAAGAGGTCCCTCTTATAATAAGTGCAATGAATTCGTTCTAGAACTTCTCGATTATATCTTAAGACACAATGTCTTTGTGTTTAACTCCTCCCACTACCTCCAGGTGCAGGGGGTTGTGATGGGGACCAGGTGTGCCCCATCGTATGCCAACCTGTACCTGGGGGGGTGGGAGAAGGATGTATTTTCCAGGGACGACTCTGCCCACCTTATGGAGAAGGTCATTTCATGGTACAGGTATATAGACGACGTGTTGATTTTCTGGTCTGGTTCTGAGGTAGAGTTGAATGATTTTCTGAGATTGATCTCTATTAATGATTTCAATCTCAGATTTACCATGGAATACAGTAAAACTGCAATTAATTTCCTTGACTTGACTATTTCCATTAATGTCAATGGAAAATTGAATTCCTCACTTTACAGAAAACCCTCTGCTGGCAATACAATTCTCCATGCGGACAGCTCACATCCAGATTCGCTGTTGAGGAGTATCCTTATAGCCAATATCTGCGACTCAAATGCAACTGTAGTAAGGATTCAGATTTTCAAGTAGCTGCAAAGGACCTGTATAGAAGATTGCTCTCTCGGGGTTATAATCACTCATGCCTCAAGAGGGCATATAATCGGGTTAAGGTCCAAAACAGGGATTCCCTAATATTCTCAAAAAAAACCCTGAAAAAAATAAACACAGTCAGATTAATTATTCGCTATTCTAATCAACACAGCGAGATCAGAAGAATCTTGACTAGATTCTGGCCCCTCCTATCAGCTGATCCAATAGGCAGGAAATGCATAAATTCATTTCCAGAGATAACGTTCAGACGGGTTCCTTCATTAAAGGATCGTTTAGTTCATAGCCACTTTACTGAAGCTTCTTTTGACAACAACCCAACCAACATAGGCATTTCCCCATGTGGAAAATGTGATATTTGCAACTTTGTAGATAACAAATCCTGTTTCCTGCTTCCCAACGGGAAGTGGCATTCGATTAAATTCAAAGTAACCTGCCAAACTCCAGGTGTAATCTACCTGGCTCAATGTGTCTGTGGCGGCTTTTACGTTGGCAAGACAAAGCGACCATTTTTCAAACGGATAAGGGACCATATAAAACCTATTTTTAAAAAACAAATGAACACCGCCATAGGCAGACACGTTGGTACATGTCACAATTTCAATCAATATACCATCAAATTCCTGGCTTTGGAGCACAGCGTCGGCAGCGTCGATCGTACGCTGCTCCAGCTCGAGGCCCGCTGGATATACACCCTCAGGGCTACTGTTTTCCCGGGTTTAAATGAGAGCTTAAGCTATAAGTCCTTCCTGTGAATCTGCACAGTGATCTTTGTAAAATTTATTTTAATTTTTGGTCACCCCTTTATTTGTTTCTCACCCTTTCCCCGCCCCCCCTCCTTTATTGGTTTCTTTTATTTTTCCAATTAAGTTCTATATATTACCCCCTATTTTGTTATAGATTTAATATACCTAGATGTATGTAATTCCCAATTTCTTTACATGGTTATTGTATAACAAATATCCATACTAGCTGTAATTTGTGTGTAATTTCTTGATTTATTATTATGGGTCTTTTTTAAGCGCTCTGTCTCTTTGATTCACTGATCGGATCGTAGTGTATGTGGTCCTCTCCTCTCCGATCAGCTGCCCTTTTGATTTCCCTCAGCCTGTTTGTTCTCGGCTCCCTTCCTCCATTGGTTTCAGCGGGGCCTATCCCAACCACACGGACGCCCGTGGCACATCCTTGTGATGTGCCCACTTGCGCCGCGCCTCCTGAGGGATCAGAACATCAGTGGGTCACGTCTGTGCTTTGCTTCCCACCCCTGCAACCCGGGCTCCGCGGAAACACAGTCGGAATCGGCATGCATTACACTGTGCATGTCGGTTCTGTGTGGGACCGCGGTGCTCCATGGGACTTGTAGTAGGATGGGATCTCCGGCTCCTCGGGCATGCGCACTGGCGCCTACACATCCGCATCGAGCTGGTGATGTCACACGCCAGCTCGATGGGGGACAGCATTTAAGCCGGCTAATCTGACAGTGCAATATGTCAGCACCGGAGGGTGGAACTCTTTTCCCAGCAGTGTCAGTGACTGGTAAGTTTACCACACACTGCTCTAAAACCAGACGCTTTTCCCTTCCATTTTTCCTATCATCTTTAGTCTACTCATCTGCTACCCAATACCTAATGGTCTTTTATATTTAGTGCAAAAAGCACCTAAACTGCTGATCTGCTTCCCCTATATGTATTTACTGAGACAATGTGTCCATTATCATCCGGCTAGTTACACTGGATGATCTCTGTCTAACCGTTATTATCATTTGATCTCTATGCTATATTCCTTTTCATCTACACTTCCCAGTCTTTCTAATTTCTGTTATTCTCAGCATTCTCTATTATCTTATCACTTTATCTCTGCTTTATTCGCTAGCATTATTGAACCATCCCCTGTAACTACCACCTAGCAGGAGTTTGGATGACCGCCTCCGTTCCACAGGTGCTGTTCTGAATAATTTATAGAGTAAGTGCCTAATGGCTTTTTGGGTTTCTTTAGCTAACTAGAGCTTCCTTTGCCCACCTCTTGCGAGTCTTTACTAGAATTTTAACAAACAAAATTCATTTTTCACTCCGTTGATATTTATATATTTAGCCATACATTTACCTCCCCTACATTAATAAATAGCCCATTTTGATACATTGTATTCTGTATTCTATATAAAGTTCTACCTTTCTGTCCCCTGTGGTTGCACATTCGGCCTTATCGCTGTTCCAGTTCTGGTTGGTGAATGTGGGGACTGACTGAGCTTTGGGTCATTATGGGGGTAAGCCCCCTAACAGTGCTGTTTCAAAGAAGACACTGCGCTAGTTTTTCAATAATTATGTATATTTGTATTTCTCTGCAATTTACAATGAATGCTATTTTGTAATTCTCTATATTTTCTTAGAATCTATAGGAGTGTTGGATGATACCACTTTTCAGTTTGCATATCCCTTGAAAAAGCGACACTGCGAAACATGTCGGGCTAGTATGCAACTATATCATCTTCCAAAATATATGTACACTCATATCCCACCTGACCACTGTGACTCAATATTGAGATTTTATGAATTATGTACAAATTGTATGTTTTTTTAATGGTTAAATTAAAATTTTGGTTCTTTTAAATTTTCTATGCTCAGCTTATTTGCACCGTAAAAATCCCTTTATCTTTCTTACCATTTATAAATATCCCTAAGTTGTGTTTCCAGCTTGGTTATCAGCGGAACCACATTAACTTTGACAAGCGTTGAAGTTTTGTTGGTGATAGTAATTCCTAAATACGTAATACTGCCTTTGCTCCAGGTGTAGGGTAGCTGTGACTGTAGAGCAGCACGTGTCGAGGGTGTTATTCCTACGTCCAGTATCAATGATTTAGAAAAAATAATCTTATAATAAGAAATATTCCCAAAGTCAGTAAGTATTTTGTGGGCTTGTTTTATAGACTTGAGCGGATTGGTCAGAAGTAGGATTACATCATCCGCAAAAAGATTGATAGTATGTGTGCTAGTACCAAGCTGGAAACCTGTAACCGAGGGGTGTGTTCTTATCGCTTCTGCTAAGGGTTCAATCATTAAGTTGAATATGGTCAGAGATAGGGGGCACCCCTGTCTAGTACCATTGGTAATATTGAATGGTGTAGATAGAAAGCCAGCTGAGTAAACCTGTGCTGAGGGACATGAATATAGGGCCATAATGGCCTGTAATATGGGGCCTCTGAAGCCAAATTTGTTCAGGGTCATTTCCATGTAGGTCCAGTGGACTCTGTCGAATGCCTTCTCTGCATCAATAGATAGCAGCAGAGAAGGCGTTCGATTTTTCTCAGCACAATGTATCACATTAACAATTCTCCTGGTTGCAATCAAGGTTTGTCTCCCCCTCACAAAACCCATCTGGTTGCCGCTTTATAATTGTGGGGATAATATTTGTTAGTCTTTTGACTAAGAGTTTGGCATAAATTTTGGTATCCGAGTTGAGAAGGGAAATTGGTCTAAAGTTGTCCGGAGTGTTGGATTCTTTGCCTGGTTTCGGTATTGTAACTATTTGTGCCTTCAGCATTTCTTGAGGTAAGGTGGCAGACTCAACAGCTTTGTTATATACTGTGGAGAGATGTGGAGAGAGGGTGCATTTAAATAGTTTAAAATATTCGTTAAAAAACCCATCAGGTCCAGGAGATTTCCCGTTTGGAAGCGTGTTAATAGTTAGTTCTATTTCCTGGATTGTAATTGGTGCATTTAAGGCTTCAAGTTGGTGCTCAGTGAGAGTAGGTAGGTTTATGTTCTGCAGGAATGTTTGAATGTGTTCTGCGGTCGGTTGGGGTGTTTTGGGATCATTAATTAGGTTATATAATGAGCTGTAGTAATCAGCAAATTGATTCGCTATGTCTTGTGGATTTGTAATTTTGTGGGATAACGTAGGATGTTTAAGGTATGTAATCCTTGTCTTTGAACGGATTGCCTTAAGTCTGTTTGCTAGGTATTTGCCTGCTCTGTTGGTGTTTGTTTAATGGGTTAGACGTAGGCGCCTAGGATGTTTGTCGTATTGTTGAGACAGTAGTTCTCTAAGTTTCTCTCTGAGGCTATTCAGAGTGTCAGATAGTGGTAATGTAGGCGCTATCTTGTTTTTGGATTCTAAATCATTAATTGATTTTAGAATGTCATTAAGCTGCTGTCCCCCTTTTTTTTCAAATAAAATAAAAACGATGCAGCGCTAAAAATGAGCAATAAGTGAAAAAATCAGAAACATGTAAAAAGAAAATGCATGTATATATATATACCACAGTGTATCATAATGTATCATGGAAAGTGCTATTGATAATTCATTCATCAAAAATTGAGAAAAATTATTAGAGTATAAAGTAAAAAAACTTATGAAATATACAATAATCACAATATATGAAATAGTCCCATCACACACAGTGCAAAAAGAATATATAAAAAAGTCCATAAAGTAATCCAGGAGCTGATCCCCAAAAAAAACGTAGTGAAAAGAATCCAGACTTTCAAGAGTTAAGAACACCCAAGTGAGTAATGAGGCTCCTTACCGACTACACTGACCACACAGGTGGTCACAGCAAGCATTAGGGAATACTAAGGTCTCCCAACAACCTATACCGGCATCTTGCAATAAGGCTGGATCTGCATTTGCTCAGGAGATATAAATAGAAAAAACTCCTATAGTGTAATCGTTCCACTTATAGATTTAATGAAAGAAGAAATACACTTACAGACGGATCCGGTCACAAAGGCAATGGTAAACAGCAAAGGTAAGCGTATCACGGCGTGATGCGCTTACCTTTGCTGTTTACCATTGCCTTTATAGGTGATTAATACGGTTATGCTCCTGATGAGTGGCTATAAGGTCCCGAAACGGCGTAGAGCTTACAACTACCGTTATTCATACACCATTATTAGCTATGTATGGACGTTCCATTGTTATTGTATTTTGTTTTTGACACTTTTTTCTAGTGACACTGCGTGCCACATATTTATTGTTATGCATTTTTTATTCATATCCTCATATGTTTACATAGAAGTCCTTGTTGGAATGTATTTTATGATTGAATACAAATTATATTTATTGAGCTATGTTCCTACAAATGTAAACTTATGAATTTATGTATTACCTCATATTAAAAATTGAAACTTTATTCTAGTTTGACTTCTGCTCCCGTGTGCCTCACTCAAAGTCCCACATCCTTTTTCTTTTTTTTTTATTATTGAACCGGGATGGAGGAGGGGTATGAAGGGCCCCACTATCCTCATTTAAAGTCCCAATACTGTTTATTTCTCTCCTTTTAATCAAATAATTAGGGATGGAGGCACACGGCTTGCACTTTCAAGTATTATATCATTTAATTTTCAGATTTTTTATTTTTTTAATTTAATTTAATTTTGATGTTTATCCAGTATTTCCCCATTTCACACCTTGATTGCCCCTATATGGAGTCAATCATTAGTAAGGCCCCTTTCACACTGGGGCGGTAGGGGGCATCGGCGGTAAAACAGCGCTATATTTAGCGCTGTTTTACCGTGGTATTCGGCCGCTAGCGGTGTGGTTTTAACCCCCCCGCTGGCGGCCGAAAAAGGGTTAAAACCCCTCGTATAGCCCAGCTATAGCCGCAGTATTACCGCCGTATAGCCGCGCTGTCCCATTGATTTCAATGGGCAGGAGCGGTTTAGGAGCGGTGAATACACCGCTCCTTCACCGCTCCAAAGAGGCAGCTGACAGGAGAATTTTTCTTCTCCTGCCAGCGCACCGCTTCAGTGTGAAAGCCCTCGGGCTTTCACACTGAACAAACAGCGGAGGCTGTTTAGGGGCGGTTTGCAGGTGCTATTTTTAGCGCAATAACGCCTGCAAACGCCCCAGTGTGAAAGGGGTCTAAGTCATCTCAGGTGTTTTGCCCCTTTATAATTCAGTGTTTGCAGTTGTGTCCGTGCACTGTTGGTTCTGGCTGCTGTCTGTCTTGGCCTGCCCTTTCTGCCACACTCCAGAGCTGCGACGTGTACTGGGGATCCCCCCTCCGCCTTGTTGTGATGTGGGGTGGGCGGGGCCTCCTCCACTGCGCGTCGACGTCATGCCTTCCGCGCCGGCTGTTCAGCGTCTTTATGACGCCCCATAGCGGCAGCCAGGGGCGTTGCTAGATGGCAAAAAGACCAGGGGCTTCAGCCCGAAGTCCAAGGCCGGAAACGGGGGGGGGGTACACGTGACGCAGGCCTTTTTTTTTTTCCGGCTGGACCTTGACCTACCTGACCTACATACACTGACCTACCTACACTGATGGTAGTGACCTACCTACACTGACCTACATACACTGACCTACTTACACTAATGGTAGTGACCTACCTACACTGACCTACCTACACTGATGGTAGTGACCTACCTACACTGACCTACATACACTGACCTACTTACACTAATGGTAGTGACCTACCTACACTGACCTACCTACACTGATGGTAGTGACCTACCTACACTGACCTACCTACACTGATGGTAGTGACCTACCTACACTGACCTACCTACACTGACCTACATACACTGACCTACTTACACTAATGGTAGTGACCTACCTACACTGACCTACCTAGACTGATGGTAGTGACCTACCTACACTGACCTACCTACACTGATGGTAGTGACCTACCTACACTGACCTACCTACACTGACCTACCTACACTGACCTACATACACTGACCTACTTACACTAATGGTAGTGACCTACCTACACTGACCTACTTACACTGACCTACATACACTGACCTACATACACTGACCTACTCACACTAATGGTAGTGACCTACCTACACTGACCTACCTACACTGATGGTAGTGACCTACCTACACTGACCTACCTACACTGACCTACCTACACTGATCTACCTAAAAATTCCTAAGCTGACTGGGAATGTTTTACCACAGCCATAATATGAGCCAGTCCCTTGTGGTTCTTCCTGCAAGCACACATTGCTAGAATCCACCTCAGCTACTACTTCCACCATGATCAGCCGATGCCATAACAAAATGGAAGCAGCCCATCGCTGCACAAAGCTGCCTCACACCTGATGAATAGAAACAGTGCTGCTGCCTCAAACATTCCAAGTATTATTTCATATAAAAAAAACAGCCCGTACACTGGCATACACTGACCTACCTCCACTGATATTTCCATACACTGTGTCTGACCTACCTCAGCTGTGGTGTGCGGTGTCACAGCACAGCAGCCAGGCAGTCAGAGGAGGAGGAGGAGGACCCGAGGAGGAGAGGAGAGCGGGCAGCCCGAGCGCAGAGCGGGTATGTGGAGTGGCGGCCACATTGTAATTCCCGCCTTCTGGAGCCTGCAGCGCCTATGATGGACGTCACACGTCCCGCGGTCCCATCATTGGACCAGGGGGACGTCCATCATAGGCATTGCAGGCTCCAGAAGGCGGGACCTGCTATGACACTCGGCCAAACTCGGCGGCGCTCGGGATCAGATCGGTCCCGGCGCTCGCCGCTCGGGGCTTTCAATTGTGAGCTGCATGCCTGAGGCTCGGGGCTTTTCGGGGGCACATTCGGGGCTTCAGCCACGTCTAGCCACCCCCTCCCGACGCCCCTGGCGGCAGCATGTTTTCCATCTCCAGCGCTTGGTGGGGTCGGTTTGGCGCTCACGCTCTGCCAGCTCGGTCGCCTGGCTGGCAGGTCTGCAGCGCCTCCCGGTCCCCCTTTGGTTTGCTGGTTGCATGACATTGGGGGTGTGCTCTGTGGCAACACTCCCCGCTTTGGCTTCTCCCAGTGAGGTGTCTCTCAATTCAGGCTTCATCCGTACACCATAAAGCAGCCACACACTTTTGGCAACCATGCCCCTACTCCCTCCTTCACAGGTATGGTCGGTCTCTTTCTTGACTATCTTGGTCGTTTCTCTCATATTCCACTCTCTCTTTTTCAAAACTTCTTTTCACTTTTTCATTTTTCTCTTTCTCTTTTATTCACTCTTTTCACTCCAACCCATTCTCACTGCTTCATACTCTTTTTTTCCATTTTTTCACATTATTCTCACCTATTTACTTCGTGTTTTTGTTTTTCCAGGTCTTTTTCTTCACAGCTATGGTCTTTCTTCACCTCTTTTTCTTTCACTCAGTTTCCCTCTTTTGTTTTACCATCCCCCTTCCCTGGCTTTTTTCTGTACTATCTTGGTTATTTCTCTCATATTCTATTCTCTCTTTCTCGAAACCTTTTTTTCTTTTATTTTTCCTTTTCTTTCTTTTATTCGTTGTTTACTCCAACCTATTTTCACTGCTTCATATTCTCCTTTCATTTTCTCATATTTTCACACTATTCTTACCTATTCACTTCGTGTTTTTGCTTTTCAGGTCCTTTTTTTCCTCTTTCCACTGAGGTCACCCCGTCGCACTCTGACCCAATCTGGGGGTTTCTCGTTGCCGGGTCTGCTGCCTGGACACGCTTCCTCAGCTTCGGACCCTGGCATTGTGGGTGGGCTCTGCATTCAGGGCTGCGCCGCCTTTGCACGGACGCAATTGTAAGTTATGGTCTTTGTGGAAGAATGTGGAATTTTATGTTTTACATTTGCCCACTCTTCCTTTAACTGCTTGCTGACCACCGGCCGTCAATTGACGACCAGGTGGCGCAGCTCTCGTGGCCGGCGGGCGTCATATGATGGCCTCGCTTTCCCAGCCCACCAGGGGGCGCACGCACGTCGCCGACGGCGATCGTGTGCGCCCGCCGTGTCACTGAGCACCCGGTGCGCGTGCATGGCGGCCGCGTTGTCCGCCGGGCACCTGTGATTACCGGTAACACAGCAGGACCGTGGATCTGTGTGTGTAAACACACAGATCCACGGTCCTGTCAGAGGAGAGGAGACCGATGGTATGTTCCCAGTACAGAAGAACACCGATCGGTCTCCTTCCCTAGTGAGTCCCCACCCCCTACAGTTAGAATCATTCCCTAGCAACACAGTTAACCCCTCGATCACCACTTAGTGTTAACCCCTTCCCTGCCTGTCACATTTATACAGTAATCAATGCATTTTTATAGCACGGATCGCTGTATAAATGTGAATGGTCCCAAATATGTGTCAAAAGTGTCCGATATGTCCACCGCAATATCGCAGTCACAATAAAAATCACAGATCGCCGCCATTACTAGTAAAAAAATATTAAAAAATTAAAATGTTATAAATCTATCCCCTATTTTGTAGACGCTATAACTTTTGCGCAAACCAATCTATATACGCTTATTGCAATTTTTTTTACCAAAAATATGTACAAGAATACATATCGGCCTAAACTGAGAAAAAATTTGTTTTAAAGAAAAAAAAATGGATATTTATTATTGCAAAAGGTAAAAATTATTGTGGTTTTTTTTGTAAACTTGTCACTCTTCTTTTGTTTATAGCGCAAAAAATAAAAACCCCAGAGGTGATCAAATACCACCAAAAGAAAGCTCTATTTGTGGGGAAAAAATGATAACAATTTTATTTGGGTACAGTGTTGTATGACCGCGCAATTGTCATTCAAAATGTGACAGCGCTGAAAGCTGAAAAATGGCCTGGGCAGGAAGGGGGCAAAAATGCACTGTATTGAGGTGGTTAAACTACTCTAAATATTGCTAATTTCCCCTATTTATAGGTGATTAATACGGTTATGCTCCTGATGAGTGGCTATAAGGTCCCGAAAAGGCGTAGAGCTTACAACTACCGTTATTCATACACCATTATTAGCTATGTATGGACGTTCCATTGTTATTGTATTTTGTTTTTGACACTTTTTTCTAGTGACACTGCGTGCCACATATTCATTGTTATGCATTTTTTATTCATATCCTCATATGTTTACATAGAAGTCCTTGTTGGAATGTATTTTATGATTGAATACAAATTATATTTATTGAGCTATGTTCCTACAAATGTAAACTTATGAATTTATGTATTACCTCATATTAAAAATTGAAACTTTATTCTAGTTTGACTTTTGCTCCCGTGTGCCTCACTCAAAGTCCCACATCCTTTTTCTTTTGTTTTTGTTGTATATATATATATACACATGCATTTTCTTTTTACATGTTTCTGATTTTTTCACTTATTGCTCATTTTTAGCGCTGCATCGTTTTTATTTTATTTGTACTTAGAGTGCTTGTATCTGACTCTTTGGTGCTGGCTGCTTTGTGGATATTGGGGTAGTTTTTATTCAATATAATACCCACTCATTTTATTTAGACATCTAGCGCAGTGTAAACCCATGGTTGGTTTTTTTATATATCCCCCTTTTTTTCATTAGCCTCTAGTCACATGAGAATGCCTCTCATGTAGACCTTATAGGAATTCCATAAAATGTATGGGTCGTTTACTAAGCCTACATTGTCTGCAAAGAAATTGTTTAGGTGCTGGGAAATGGATTTAGAGGTGGGTGATTCCTGGAGTAGTCTAATGTTGCAGCGCCAGATGGGGGGTGAGGAGGAGACTCCCCGTTCTATTATAGACATAGATATGGCCACGGGCGTTAATCAACAAGCATTTGATCGTCATTGTAAGGATCGTAGTATGTTTGGTAAGGCATTGTGGTGTGGGTACTCACTGTGACCACGTATTTGGTAGGATGCAGCTGCCTTGCTCCTGGAAAAGAGCAGATGTAGATCTTCCATGTCAGTAGAGAGGTTGAGGTCACTTCGAACTGAACTGCGTATTTCAAGATAAACAATAAAAAGAAAAACAACAGAAAAAAAAATAAGAACAGTCAACACAGGTATCATAATAAATGGATCTGAAAAGAAAACTGATCCTAGTGCAGACGTAACTGCTACAGATGGTGTAGGGGTGTTGAAGAGTGTTCAATAAAGAAGCTCTTCTCCAGAGATAGAGTGTTATGCTTATGGGTCATTGCTATGAGCTTCCACCGCTGTTCTTCTTTGAAGAGCACTTGTGGGTTACAGTTTGCCATTCATTTTGTATAATAGGCGGCCCTGCAGGGAGTGAATGGAGGGTGGTTTGATCAGGGAGTATATTCCATCTCCGCAGGGCAGCAAGCCCCTCTTCTAATGTGGATACTGTAATGGTGGCCCCGTTGTGGGTAATGGAAAGTGTTGCCGGGTATTTCCATTTGTGGAGGATTTTATGGTTCCTCAGTGCCTTTGTGATTGTCATCAGGTTGCGACTGCATTGTAGCGTGTGTCTGGACAGATCAGGGAGTAATCTGATGTTCACATATTGTTGTGGGATGTTTTCTGGTTTACGTGAGGCTTGCAACATTTGATCCTTTATGTGATAATAATGTACTCTCAGCAGTACATACCTGGGTGTGTCAGCAGGGAGAAAGGATGGTTTGGGGACCCTGTGAATCCTATCCACAAGAAGATCTTGTGCAGTTGCTGCTGGCACTAAAGTTGAGAATAGGGTCTGGGCGAATTGCAATAGCTGATTAGGGGGAACTGCTTCAGGTATACCCCTTAATTTGAGGTTGTTCCTCCTGGACCTGTCCTCAAGGTCTGCCAGCTTGTCCTTTATCCATGCAATGTCTTCCCCCTGAGCTGTGTGGGCCTCCACCATTACATTATATGATGAGGTATATTCCTCCATCTTGTGCTCTACCTGATGCACTCTGTGGCCTAAGGGTTGCACCTCCCTCTTGCAGTCAATTATCCCTCTGACCATGTCAGCTTGCAGGGACGATCTCAGGGACAGCAGCATGTCCTTCATCATGGTGTCTGACACTGGTCTGTCTGCTGTGGGGAAGTCTGTGACGGGATCCCTGTCCTGAGTGCTCTGTGTTGTGGTGGTGCAGTGAGGCCCGCCTACCTCCATTACAGGATCTGCCGGCGGTCTGGGTGGAGAGTGCCTCCGCTGTTTGGATTTTGCCGGACTTCTCATTGAGGGACTAGATGTGCCCGAGGATGATTCGCTGGGTGGGTCAGGTGCGTTGGTGGAGGCAGACGATAGCCCTTTGATGCCGCTGCAGGCTCCATGCTCCGGCCTGTTCCCCCGAGCACTGCCGCCATTTTGCTGAGGCTCCCGCGCGGCATAGTAGCTGGTCATTTTTTGTGGCTGCTGCGGGTTCTTGTGGTTTCTGGGCATCTTGTTTCGATCGCCTTGGTTTCGCCGGCTGGATGGTAGTGTTTGGGGTCTTAGATGGCACCGGTGAGCTCTGATGGCTTCGGATTATCTCCGGTGGACGAGCGGAGCTCCTAGATTAAGCATCCATCTTGGAGTCCGGTCCCCACGCCCCCTCTTCATAAGACATTTCTAACACATAGCATGTACATAGCAAAAATAACACCCCAAAATGCATTCCGCTACTCCTCCTGAGTATGGTGATACCACATGTGTGAGACTTTTACACAGCCTGTCCATATACAAAGGTCCAACATTGAAGTAGCACTTTCAGGCATTCTACGAGCATAAATTGCACATATCTTTTCTCAACCATCTATTACAGTTTTGAAGGCCCTAGAGCACCAGGACAATGGAATTGTCCACAAAATGACCCCATTTTGGAAAGCAAACACCTCAACGTATAATCTATGAGGCATAGTGAGTCTTTTGAATGGTTCATTTTTTTACAGAAGTTTTTGGAAAATGTGGAAAAAAATGAAAATGCATTTTTTACACAAAGTTGTCCCTTTATAAGATATTTCTAACACATAGCATGTACATAGCAAAAATAAAACCCCAAAATACATTCTGCTACTCCTGAGTATGGCGATACCACATGTTTGAGACTTTTACACAGCCTGGCCACATACAGAGGCCCAACAGTGAAGTAGCACCTCCGGGCATTCTAGCAGCATTAATTACACATATCATTTTCTGACTACCGATCACATTTTTGAAGGCCCTTCATATTTCTAACACATAGCAGGTACATACCAAATAACAAAAGATTACCTGTGGTTTTAGAAGTGCAGTGGTCCACAGAGGAGAGCATCGGTCCAGGCAGCAGGCAGGAATGAGGTCAGCGACAGCAAAAGCAATCATCCAGGCAGCAGGCAGGAATACTGTCCATAGTTCATACAGGCAGAGATACTGTCAGCACAACCAGAGCACAGCCAAAGCACAGCCAAAGTACAGGTCCAGGTAGCAGGCAGAGGTGTCCTGGCAGAAATACTGTCCAAAGTCAGTAGATGCAGCAGGCAGATAAATGGTCAACACAGCCAAAGTATTGGTCCAAGCAGCAGGAAGGACCATCAAGCTTAGGGCCAGGGGGGACAGGGGTAGAGGCTTCTCCCATCCAAATCGCTTTGAAGCCTCCGTGCAACCAGACCCTGTTCTGGGAGCACAGAAAACGAAAAACTGGTTTTCTCTACTCAGAACGCTATTCTGAAGCCCCTCACATATGTGAGACCCCTGTGTACTGAAGTAGATGGCCAAATGATCAGTCCAAGTGGCAGGCAAAAACATGGTCGATTAACAGGCCAAGGTCGGTGCATGTGAAAGTCAGAAACGTGGTTTAAATCGGCAGGCAGAGGCATCGTCGGTAAACAGGCTGAGGTTGGTGCACATGGAAGTCAGAAACGTGGTTTAAATCGGCAAGCAAAGACATCGTCGGTATACATGCCAGGGTCAGTTAATTAACATGGTAGCAGGCAAATGGGGAAATGGTAGTCTGTTAATAATAAGGGGAACTAATATTGGATAGATGTATGATAATTTTTGAAGCAATCTCCGATGCACAGGCCAGGTTGGGGGGACATTGGGGACAATAATAGCTGGTATCTCTTCTTACTCCTCCTCTGCTGCATACATGGCATTTCTTTTGGCATCTTCTTCCAGATTCTGTGGGGGGAATGTGATAGGGAAAGTGTTGCTCATGAAGTCGACTCACGCTATCAGAACTAATGCTTACTGGGGCGGGACCTTGTTGGTAAATGAGGGCAGTGACAATATCTTCAATATACTTCAGGTAGGTGATTTGTTGGTTTTGAGTTGCTTTTTGGTAGCAGACAAACAAATTAAAAAGTGCCATGTGAAACAGGAGAAACGCAACTTTCTTCTACCAATAACGGGACTTTCTGGTTGATAAATAGGGCTGTAGCATCTGATCGTTTAAATCCACTTTTCAGTCATCCACTTGTCAGATCTTCAATGCCAAGGACTGAATGTGTCTGTAGTGTGGTTGATCGCTTGCTGCAAGCCTCTGGTCCCCCTTGCTGAGTGCTTTGATCTGCTGGACGGAGCATTCCTGCTTGTCTTTCTCCTGTGAGGAGGTCGATTGTGTTATCTCCATTGAGTGGATATCCTTATACAAGATGGTTTATAGCTTGCCTCTGGTAAGCGTGCATTTCTATAGTTGGTGGATTTTTCACTGGGTGCTCTTCGATGAATTTTGATTTATCACCATTGGACATTGATTTGGTTTCGGGGACCTCTCTCTCTGGTCATTGTTATTTATTTCTATAATTTATGTCATCACAATTGATTTTGGTTATTTACCATCTGATACCGATTTGGTCTTGGGACTTTTTTCTCTATTCAATGTCACTAATTTATTTTATGTCACCTTAATTGATTGATTGTTTATGAATACTTGTATTTAATTTAATTTCGCATTTTCTATATTTGACAATGTTTGTTATACTTTCTGTAGTATAATAATTTAATTCTTTAGTGCGGTTCCTATATATTATTTTGATTTGGTTATTTGTGTACACCTTAAAATAGAACTGCAGCTTAATTTAATATTTCATGCTTGTGAAGCGCGGTCATTTTTTACATTTTTCTGGTTGATAAATAGGGCTGTAGCATCTGATCATTTAAATCCACCTCCCATGTATATATTATAATCGTGGACACATTCGGGCTTTACAATGGGGCCGCCTCTTCTTTGGGGGTGTCATTGTGGATGGTAGAGAGGATGTGGTCATCTTTCTTGTCCCTCCACTTCATGGCCAACACCTCCTCGTACCTCATGAATGCCGATTCTCCATTTTGCAATTTTTTGGTCAACAAATTTTGTGGGAATCCCTTCCGTTTTTTTTAAAGTACCGCAGGCCGGGTTTTTTTTTACTATAAAGGTGACGAAAAAGGGGCAGGCTGGTATAATAGTTGTCGACATAAAAATGGTATCCTTTGTCGAACAGGGGGTATGCCAGCTCCCAGACAATTTTACCACTGGTTCCAATATATGTGGGGCAATCATGGGGCTGGAGCTGGGAGTTTTTGCCTTCGTAGATCCGGAATGTGAAGACATATCCAGTGGCTCGATCGCATAATTTATTTAATTTCACCCCATACCTGGCTCTCTTGCTTGGTATATACTGCTTGTAGTGCAGTCGGCCAGTGAAATGTATGAGGGACTCGTTCACACAATTTTTTTGGTCTGGGGTAAAAATGTCTCTAAATCGCTGGGAAAAGGAATTGATTAGGGGGCGTATCTTATACAATTTATCATGGTTGGGATGATCTCGGGGAGGGCACTGTAAATTGTCATTGAAGTGGAGAAAACGCATAATCATGTCGTATCTTGTTCTGGACATGACAGCGGAATATATGGGCATGTGGTGGATGGGGTTGGTGGACCAATATGCATGGACTTCGTTCTTTTTTGTAAGGCCCAAAAATAATTTAAATTCGTCCGGTGTTAGACGTCGCCACTGGAACATGTGGGCATAGGAAGAATTGGGGTTGGCAGCAATAAATTGGGATGCATACAGGTTAGTTTGATCCACCATACTCTGCAGCAAATCTTGTGGGAAAAATAAAGAAAAATAATCAAATTGAGAAAAAATTTGTAGTGTCGGGCTGCACACCTGGCTGTGCAGTGAAAGGGGGATGATAGCGGATCCTGAGTTGGCAGGCAACCATAAGGGGTTTGCCAGGGCATCGGGAAGGTAGGACTGGGGCTGGGTTCTTCGGGTTGGGCGTGTGATTCCAGTGCTTGTACTGGGCTCCTCTTCCTGGGGTCTGGCGCTGCTGGTGGTGGGCAGATCTCCTGATCTTGGTCCTGATCTCATTCTTTTGGGAGGGACGGTGTCCTCTGAGGACTTGGACTCTGATCCACTATCCTCCACTGGCTCGTATTCTGAACCAGAATCGGATGATGGGAGCTCCCCACTGCTCTCATCATCCGACATGGTAAGAAGGGCATATGCCTCCTCAGGTGTGTAAACCCTTTGCGACATTATGGTAGTGCTTTTTTGGCGGGCCTATGTAATGGTACTGCTGGCAGTAGTGGTGGTACTAGTGTGGTATTAGTGGCGGGCCTGTGTGGTAGTACAGGTGGCGGTACGGGTGGTGGTGGTACCAATCATGGAACAGGTAATGGTACGTGTGGTGGTGGCGGTACCGATGGTGGTACGGGTGGCGGTACTGGTAGCAGGCCTGTGAGGCGGGCCTGTGTGGTGGTATAGATGGTGGGCCTGATGGCAGTACTGATGGCGGGCCTGATGGCGGAACTGGCGGAACTGGCAGTGGTACTGATGGCGGTACTGGTAGCCTGTGTGACGGTACCAATGGCGGTACTGATGGCGGTGGGCCTAATGGCGGTACTGATAGTGGGCCTGATGGCAGGACTGGCTGTGGTACCGATGGCGGTACTGGTAGCCTGTGTGGCGGTATCAATGGCGGTACTGATAGCGGTGGGCCTGTGACAGATGATTGACAGATGGGCTGATTGATTGACAGGTGGGCTGATTGATTGGGTGACTGACAGATGGGCTGATTGGCTGGGCTGATTGATCAGATGGGCTGATTGACAGATGGGCTGATTGACAGATGGGCTGACTGACAGATGGGTTGATTGAAAGATGGGCTGGGCTGTGTGACAGGTCCTCTTTATTGGGGGGTCGTGTTGTGCACAGTATACAGACAGAACACTGATATCTCACTTACTGATCCCTGCTCTCTCCTCACACGATCGGTGTGTGAGGAAAGAGCAGAGATCAGATGGTAACTGCTCCTCTGTGTTAACATTTGTGACTGGCTGTTATTGGACACAGCCGGTCACATGGTAAACAGCCAATTTCATTACCTGTTTACCTTGATCGGGGAAGCGCTGTGTCCAAGGGACAACCGCCTTCCTCAATCCCTGCCCTGCACTCCTCCAGCAACGAGTACGGTGCACGCCGCCGAGTTTGTTATGACATGTGATCGGCTGTGACATTGACACAGCCGATCACGTGGTAAATGGCCAAAATCACTGTCTGTTTACCGCAATCGGGGAAGCACTGTGTCTGAGGGACACATGCTATGCCCGATCGCCACGCTGTGCGCTAGGGGGTTATCCTGCTGGACGTCATATGAGGCCCAGTCAGGATAACACAACCACCGCTCGGCCATCATCTGTTATGGGCCGGGCGGGAAGTGGTTAAAGAAGCTTATGCTGCTTCTATCTAATTCACTGTTTCATTTTCTCCATCAGCTCATCCCCCACAGCTATTACCTTTTGTATCAATTGACCCCCCTCCTAGATTGTAAGCTCTAGTGAGCAGGGCCCTCTGATTCCTCTTGTACCAAATTGTAATGTAACTGTAATGTCTGCCTTCATTTTGTTAAGCGCTGTGCAAACTGTTGGTGATATATAAATCCTGTATAATAATAATAATATAATAATAATAATGTTCAGCAGCCAAAATGAGTACTGACTAGTACTTGGTTGTCAGCGGTTGGAATATCTCATATCTATATTCAGACTGGGAGGAAGCGGTATAAGACAAAAGTACTCAAGCGGAGTGTGGGGCGTTTCGTTACAGTTATATTCTATTTTATTCTGTTCTATTCCTTTATTTGCTATTCTATTTTAGTCTGTTTTACTCTATTCTTTTATTTGCTATTCTGTCCCCTTTTTTTCTATTCAATTTTTTTCTATTCTTTTATTTTGTATTCTGCTCTGTTTTACTCTATTATATTCTATTCTTTTATTTTCTATTATATTCTTTTCTATTTCTTTATTTTCTATTCTCTTCGGTAATTGGAATACTATTTGAATTTGAATTTTGTCAGAAATTTTGTTTAAATTCATTATTATTGTAATTCGGAAATTAAGATACATCCACATTTCAGAATAACGAACAATTTTCCCCCCAAATTTGGAGTGAAAAGAGCTGCCCATGTCCATTACTAAATAAATGTGAATGCAGACACAGAATAGGTCAGGATGATGCGTATGTCTATAGGACAGGGAATCCTCACAGTGAGGATGGATCAGATCAGAAAGATATGGTTAGTATTGTACCCTTTAAATAAACAGACAAACAAAAGATCCACAGTAACTCCCCGAGTAAACACCAAAATAACAAGAGTGACCAATTATGGTCTATGGCTGCAGGTCCTTCTGCCAAAACTGCACCACATAGAAGGTTCCAGAGTTCCCCCAACTACCGGCAATTATTTTTGTATGATTGGTAATCAATCTCCATGTGATATTGGTGGATTTTAACGTCACGATGTTACCAGACGATTAAAATGAGGGCCTTGGATTTCAGAACTGAGAGTCGATTGTCATTCAATCTCCTCGATCTCACCCTCTGGAAATAATAATTATAATTATATGATGATTGAACTTTCCATCAATGTCTCGGGGGGGACATCTTCCTGACCTTTCACAAAGTTCACTCCCAATAAGTTGATAATTACTCCTCCCTGTAATCATGAGAAGAGGACCGCACACCACAAAGATGGTTATTCAAAGATCCAAAGGTTGTACAATCAGATTACATAGTGTATGGTCTCACTGAAAGGAATCTTTCTGTGAGAGCTGAGAATGGTCTTCCCCTTTAGGGAGATTCCTCCTCTATATTTGCCCTGGTGACCATGATCTTTGAAATAACTTTGCAAAATTTTGGGTTGTCACCAGCAGAGGAATAGGAGGGAAAATCTTCCAATGGGGCCACCGAGGATATTCTCTCACATCCTGTTTTGGATATGGAACAGGAAGTGAAGGGTATTCTTACCAATATGATGTAGCCCCTCCCCCTTATTTTATCCAAAAACTTAACAGAAAAGGTTTTGCCTTTAGTTCTCCTTTATTGAATTTGTAATTTTCATTCATTATTAATTTCCATTCCTTTGTATTTCATACGGTGGATTTGGTTGTTGCCGGGAGACGTAGCGGCACCTTCCGTAGCCGGCCTCAATTTTGGGGTTAAGGGTGATTTAATGTGGTGATGTGATGCATCAGAATCCTCACAAATGTGCTGTATTGTAATTCTCAGTCTTGGTTTTTATCCAAAAATTCAAAAGTCTTCAGAACAAAATACAGATCCTCTTGACCCTGAGAAGACACAAAGTATCATTCCTCCAATATACTGAATACACAACATTACATTGCACCCTTTTCATCCACTGAGCCTGGGAACTGCAACATCTGCTGAAGAGTTCACCTGGGGCCCCAGAATAATGACACCCTGACACTTGGGGGCCCCAGAACAATGACACCCTGACACTTGGGGGCCCCAGAACAATGACACCCTGACACTTGGGGGTGCAGAACAATGAAAACCTGACACTTGGCGGCCCCAGAACAATGACAACCTGACACTTGGCCCCAGAACAATGACAACCTGACACTCGGGGCCCCAGATCAATGACACCCTGACACTTGGGGGCCCCAGAACAATGACACCCAGACACTTGGGGGCCCAAGAACAATGACACCCTGACACTTGGGGTACCAGAACAATGACACACTGACACTTGGGGGCCCCAGAACAATTACACCCTGACACTTGGGGCCCCAGAACAATGACACCCTGGCACTTGGGGGCCCAGAACAATGACAACCTGACACTTGGGGGTCCAAGAACAATGACACACATGGACACTTGGGGATCCCAGAACAATGACACCCGGACACACAGGAATATTGGTATTGGATTATGGTCATTGGTATTCTATAGATATATTGATGAAAAAAACAGAAACACAGAAGAATTTAAAGGATAAATTTCTAGTTTATTGAGATGTCAGTCTTTGTACAAGGGTCTCCTCCATGGCGGTGGAATGAACGGTCAGAGTGGCTCAGCTGTTCTCACAGGAGAAGGTGTTGCAGGCCACGGTCAAAGAGGCCACCAAGATGACAAACTCCTGAAAGTCCACCTCCCCATCTCTGTTCTCATCCAGATCCTTCAGGATCCTGTCCACGGAGGTGGAGTCTTTTTGCTCCTAGAGAAGGAAGACTTAGATTTAATCAACCATCTTTTCCCCATCTCTTCCCGGTTTCTGTCTACATTACACCGAGATTCCATTCTAGAAGAGTATCCCACAGGAAATAAAAAAGTGTATTTAGTTTGGAAATCTGAGGCTTTCGTGGTAAAAATTCTACACATCTGTTTTTTCATCTTTGTAGTTTGTGTATCAAGATTATGTGGTCCTCTTTAGAATTAGTCAACGCTATGCAACCCTCAATATATTTTTTAGATAATGATTTTTGAATGTCAGGTATCAGCAAAAAGACTTTTCAGAGGGTTCCCCAATCACCAATTTGGCTGTTGATTGTGTGTGACTTGCTTTAGAAAGTAACTACATGCAGTATCTGGAGTAGAGTTAAAAGATATTACTTTTTATTTATTTATTCTGGAGTCCTTGTCCCTTTAGAGCCGGTTCACACAGGGGGGGCTTCAAAGTTGCCTGACTCGGAAACCGCCCCGTACAGCGCGACCTGCAAAACTACTTCTGTAGAGAAGTCAATGCAAGCCGCTCTGAAGTTGCCCCAAAGTAGTACAGGAACCTTTGAGTTGAGTTTGACTTGAGTCGCTCCTATTAGAACGGTTCCATTGTACAGAAAGGAGCGTGACTTGTCAGGCAGCTGAGAGGTCGCCCCTGTGTGAACAATGTCTTTCTTCTTGTCACTCTTCCATAAAGGGCAGATTTGTGGAGAACACGACTAATAGTTGTCCTGTGGACAGATTCTCCCACCTGAGCTGTGGATCTCTGCAGCTCCTCCAGAGTTACCATGGACCTCTTGGCTCTTCTCTGATGAATGTTCTCCTTGCCCAGCCGGTCAGTTTAGGTGGACGGCAATGTCTCTGTGAGATGTTCAAAGCTTGGGAGATTTTATTTATAACCTAACCCTGCTTTATACTTCTCCACAACTTTATCCCTGACCTGTCTGGTGTGTTCCTTGGCCATGATGCTGCTTGTTCACTAAGGTTCTCTAAGAAATCTCAGGGGGCTTCACAGAACAGCTGTATTTATACTGAGATTAAATGACACACAGGTGGACTCTATTTACTAATTAGGTGACTTCTGAAGGCAATTGGTTCCACTAGATTTTAGTTAGGGGTATCAGAGTAAAGGGGGCTGAATACAAATGCCCCCCCACACTTTTCACATATTTATTTGTATTATTTATCATTTTCCTTCCACTTCACAATTATTACCTCTGATGTATGATGAGGATGAGGATCAGATTAGGTCCCCCTTGCTAGTAGCGGGTTGGACCCCCTTAGGGCTTCATTCTTGGTGGCATGATGATGAGGATCAGACTCTGGACAGGAAAGGGTTACCTCTGATGTATGATGATGATGGGGATCAGATTAGGTACACCCAGAGGTGATCCTCATCATCATCATTATACATCAGAGGTAACCCTTTCCTGTCCAGAGTGTACCTACTAGCTAGGTTCCCCTTGCTAATAGCGTGTTGGACCCCTTTTGTCTTCATTCTTGGTGGCATAGATACAACAAGGTGTTGGAAACATTCCTCAGAGATTTTGCTCCATAGTGACCTGATAACATCACGCAGTTGCTGCAGATTTGTCAGCTGCACATCCATGACCAGAATCTCCTGTTCCACCACATCCCAAAGGTGCTCTATTGGATGAGATGTGGTGAGTGTGGAGGACAATGGAGTACAGTGACCTCATTGTCTAGTGGTGAGATGATTGGAGCTTTGTGACATGGTGCATTATCCTGCTGGAAGGAGCCATCAGAAGATGGGGACACTGTAGTCATAAAGGGATGGACATGGTCACCAACAATACTCAGGTAGGCTGTGGTGATTAAACCCCATCCCCCACACCATTACACCCCTACCACCAGCCTGAACCAGTGATACCCTATCCCCCACACCATTACACCCCCATCACCAGCCTGAACCGGTGATATCCCATCCCCCACACCATTACACCCCCAACACCAGCCTGAACCGGTGATACCCCATCCCCCACACCATTACACCCCCACCATCAGCCTGAACCGGTGATATCCCATCCCCCACACCATTACACCCCCACCACCAGCCTGAACCAGTGATACCCCATCCCCCACACCATTACACCCCCACCACCAGCCTGAACCAGTGATACCCCATCCCCCACATCATTACACCACCACCACAAGCCTGAACCGGTGATATCCCATCCCCCACACCATTACACCCCCACCACCAGCCTGAACCAGTGATACCCCATCCCCCACACCATTACACCCCCACCACCAGCCTGAACCAGTGATACCCCATCCCCCACATCATTACACCTCCACCACCAGCCTGGACCGGTGATACCCCATCCCCCACACCATTACACCCCCACCACCAGCCTGAACCGGTGATATCCCATCCCCCACACCATTACACCCCCACCACCAGCCTGAACAGGTGATATCCCATCCCCCACACCATTACACCCCCACCACCAGCCTGAACCGGTGATATCCCATCCCCCACACCATTACACCCCCACCACCAGCCTGAACCGGTGATATCCCATCCCCCACACCATTATACCCCACCACCAGCCAGAACCAGTGATATCCCATCCCCCACACCATTACACCCCCACCACCAGCCTGAACCGGTGATACCCCATCCCCCACACCATTGCACCCCCACCACCAGCCTGAACCAGTGATATCCCATCCCCCACACCATTACACCCCCACCACCAGCCTTAACCGGTGATACTCCATCCCCCACACCATTACACCTCCACCACCAGCCTGAACCAGTGATACCCCATCCCCCACACCATCACACCCCTACCACCAGCCTGAACCGGTGATACCCCATCCCCCACACCATTACACCCCCACCACCAGCCTGAACCAGTGATACCCCATCCCCCACACCATTACACCCCCACCACCAGCCTGAACCGGTGATATCCCATCCCCCACACCATTACACCCCCACCACCAGCCTGAACCGGTGATATCCCATCCCCCACACCATTACACCCCCACCACCAGCCTGAACCGGTGATATCCCATCCCCCACACCATTACACCCCCACCACCAGCCTGAACCAGTGATACCCCATCCCCCACACCATTACACCCCCACCACCAGCCTGAACCAGTGATACCCCATCCCCCACACCATTACACCCCCCACCACCAGCCTGAACCAGTGATACCCCATCCCCCACACCATTACACCCCCACCAGCCTCAACCGGTGATACCCCATCCCCCACACCATTACACCCCCACCACCAGCCTGAACCAGTGATATCCCATCCCCCACACCATTACACCACCACCACCAGCCTGAACCAGTGATACCCCATCCCCCACACCATTACACCCCCACCACCATCCTGAACCAGTGATATCCCATCCCCCACACCATTACACCCCCACCACCAGCCTGAACCAGTGATACCCCATCCCCCACACCATTACACCCCCACCACCAGCCTGAACCAGTGATACAAGGCAGGATGGATCCATTGGCAAAATTTTGACCCCACCATCAGAATGAAATCCAGACTCATCAGACCAGGCAACGTTTTTCAAAATCTTCTAGTTTCACCCTGACACTTGGGGGCGCCAGAACAATGACAACCTGACACTTGGGGGTCCAGAAAAATGACACTTGGGGGTCCCAGAACAAAGACACTTGGTTGTCCATATTATAATGTAAATGATTTTCTTACTTTGATAGGATTCAGCTTCAGATATTCCTTCAGCTCATTTACATTCAAAGTTTTTGTATTTCCTTCCTTGTTTGCGATCTTATTAAATTCTTCCGCCAAACTCTTTATATTCTTCTCCAGAAATATGACCTGTACAAAGATATGAGGAGGTTCCATCATCTGATCTCCAACCTCCCCATCCACTAATATTATTATTATACATTTATATAGCGATAACATATACCGCAGTGCTTTACAGAGATCACTGAGCCAATCACATCAGTCTCTGTACCAGAGGAGCTTACACTCTAATGTCCCCTCCCCCACAGTCACAGTTTTCTATGCCTCCTATTAATAACATTTGTATTATTGTCCTCCACAATGAGGAAAGGTAGGTTCTCACCCTGTATAATGAGGAAAGGTAGGTACTCCCCTTGTATAATGAGGAACGGTAGGTACTCACCCTGGTAATGAGGAAAGGTAGGTTCTCACCCTGGTAATGAGGAAAGGTAGGTACTCACCCTGATAATAATGGAGGTAGGTACTCCCCCTGGTAGTGAGGAAAGGTAGGTACTCCCCTTGTATAAAGAGGAAAGGTAGGTACTCACCCTGCTAATAAGGAAAGGTAGGTACTCCCACTGAATAATGAGGAAAGGTAGGTACTCCCCTTGTATAATGAGGAAAGGTAGGTACTCACCCTGGTAATGAGGAAAGGTAGGTACTCCCCTTGTATAATGAGGAAAGGTAGGTACTCCCCTCGTATAATGAGGAAAGGTAGGTACTCACCCTGGTAGTGAGGAAAGGTAGGTACTCCCCTTCTAGTGAGGAAAGGTAGGTACTCCCCCTGTATAATGAGGAAAGGTAGGTACTCACCCTGGTAATGAGGAAAGGTAGGTACTCACCTTGGTGCTGTAGGCAGAGAAGAGACTCAGAAAGATCAGAAGACAGAACATTTTGTTGGTGGGTTTGAGGGTTGCAGTCTGGGGATGGGGAGAAGAGAACACAATGATGATGGGTGAGGATGGGTAATATAAACTCTCTATAGGTAATATAACTTACCATGGTGATCGATGTGACGGCACACACTATGCTGGGTACAGGTGTGAGGAGACTTTTATATGAACTGAAATCTGGTCAGACCCTCCTCTCCCCACCCCCTTTATGTGTATTATATTCCTTGTGTGGACACACCCAGCTCTGTACTGATACCTCTATACAGGTGATCCACACTCCAATGACTTGTCCTGCGACTTGGGACTGCAAAGTCACATGACAAGTCGTTCCCCATGATTTCCAATGACAACCATTCATATTAGTACGACTTCATGTCGTGCCGACTTCAATGTAGTCCCTGCACTACTTTGGTCCGACTTTGATGCGAGTTACACAGGCATTCCCTGAAATTGCGGCCGCAAAATCGCGGCAAAATTGCGTGACTTTGGAGTCGCGGTAGTGTTAAAGGGGCCTAACTAGCTTGCTAAAACATTCTTCTCACGACTGAGCCCAGCTCTATCTCCACGGGAAGGAACCTTTTATAGTGTGGGGTGAGACTATGAGCACTGAGCCATGATTGGGCAAAGTCATAACTTTGCCCAATCAGAGCTCTTGCGGTGCTCTTTTGCCCTGACTGGGCAAAGCCTTTCACCTGACCGCTGGTCAGGTGCATTGCTTCAGCCAATCAGAGCTTTTAAAAACACACTGTGTGGCACACAAGTGCATTTTGGGGAGCTCGGCGGGAGAACATGCAAACACCCGAAAGGGCGATGTTTGGGGCTGAACTGATGCTTGACCTGAACAGCTCATCTAAACACCATGGTCTACAGAACAAGTAGGAGAATAAGGGAGCTTGGTTAGGGTCGATTGACTTCCAGTTGGCTTGTGTTCCAGTGTTGGTGTCTTTTCTTTTTGCCAGCAGCCACATCTCGGTTTTACCTGGAGTGTGGTGGCTGCATCATATGACACATCACGGGTAGAGTTGTCACCTCATCCCTTTAAACCTGAACACCTTTGAATTACACGGGTTCTGAGGCTATTTAAATGCAGATAAGGCACCAAGTGAGTTTAATTACCACCTTAATCAGCCACAGAACCTGTGTATTAAATATGTGTTCGGATTTAAAGGGACGAGGTGGCAACCATAATCACAGGACTGCATCCTCTATCAAGTGGGACGTTGTGTCAGTGTTTGAGCACGGAGTCCATGTTCCCGTAGAACTTTTGTGCCTGCAGCTCCCCTAAAAGGTACTGAAGTGTTCCTCTACAACTGTAAGACCTTTAAACCTCTGTAGCCCCCTGCAACTTCCACTAATCTACACAGCAGTCCCTTTTGCACCTTGGCATCCCCATCTGACATCCATTCTCTGCAGCACCACCTCTGTACCCGCAGTCTCCACTACATCCACAGTCTGAACCTGGGCTACACCCAATACCAGGGCAAGACCTTCTAGAACCCAAGAAAAATGAAGCCAAAATGTGCAGTGTTGAGGCAGGCGAAGCTTTATATTTGCACCTAGAGTGGCCGGGACGGCACAGGGAACATAATTGGCCACCACTGTCCACCAGGCCTAGTCTTGACACTTTCTAGTTCATGGAAAACCGAATAGAAAAGTGAAAAAGATGTGACACGGTTCCACCAGTGTTGTTTAGATATCAGGAGCTTTGGGAAGCCAGGTTTTCATTAACGTTTCTGAAACCAATTTTGGTTTTATCTGTAAACTAGTTATAACTCATAAAAAGTGCAAATTGTATTCTTTTGTAAAGTGACTAGAATGAGGTCTGTGGTACAGATTCTGGTTCTGTCTATTTTTGTTATGTGACAGATCACTGTGCTGGTTCTGTTCCCCCAATGCCTATTATGACTAAATCTCAATCATGTAACTATGATAGACCACCCCATCCCGTCCTGCAGATATACAGGCCTTCTCCGTCTCACTGATAGGGACTACAAGGATTACACCGGGACTACACCGTATGACGTCAGTCTAATGAGGATGTTTTTTACTCGGGATCTATGATTTTTGCAAACGGGCTCAATAAATCTTTATATGAGCATCTTGCTGTACCCAAAGGTCTACCGCCTGCTCCTGTTTTCCATTCCACAAGATGGATAAAACCAGTACTTACTGGGAATTAATGAATTGTTCTGTCTGCTCTTCCAATAATGAATGCCAGAGTTTCGGCACCTCAGGCGAGTTCTGAACAATCGTGATCTTTACCTGAACAAACTAATAGTCACAATACAGGCCGGCCTCACAGTACATCTCATCCTCATTGAACTGTTTATCTGCGTTTGTCAACATCAATGTCATGCCACACGCCGATGTTTGTCTTTAACCCATAATGTGGCCTGTACATAACAGAATGTATCTAAAAACCCAAGAGAATACGGGGCATTACATTAACAAAAGATTATAAGCCCTGACACTTGGGGTCCCAGAACCATGGCACCCGGACCCTTAGGGGTCCCAAAACAATGGCACCCAGGGGTCCCAGTACAACGACACCCAGACACTTGGGGGTCCCAGAACAATAACACCCGGGGGTCCCAGAACAATGATACCTGGACACTTGGGGGTCCCAGAAAAATGACACCCAGACACTTGGGGATCCCAGAACAATGACACCCAGACACTTGGTGGTCCCAGAACAATGACACCTGGACACTTGGGGGTCCCAGAACAATAACACCCGGACACTTGGGGGTCCCAGAACAATGACACAGGGACACTAGGGGGTCCCAGAACAATGACACCCTGATGCTTGGGGTCCCAGAACAATGACACACACGGACACTTGGGGTTCCAGAACAATGACACATGCGGACACTCAGGAATATTGGTATTGGATTATAGTCATTCTATATGGTATTCTATAGATATATTGATGCAGAAAACAGAAACACAGAAGCATTTAAATGATACATTTCTAGTTTATTGAGACGTCAGTCTTTGTACAAGGGTCTCCTCCATGGCGGTGGAATGAACAGTCTGAGTGCCTATGCTGCTCTCGCAGAAGAAGGTGTTGCAGGCCACGGTCAAAGAGGCCACCGAGATGAAAAACTCCTGAAAGTCCACCTCCCCATCTCCATTCTCATCCAGCTCCTTCAGGATCCTGTCCACGGAGGTGGCGTCTTTCTGCTCCTAGACTTAGAAGACTTAGATTTTTTTTTTTTAATCAACAAAAAGGTTTTTATTAATGAGAACACAAGGCAAAACATGGAACAATTGCAATCGTATGACATAGATATAAAACAGGAGTCTCATTTCTCATTACAACATATGAGTGGCATTAACAATAAGGCCAACACTGCTATCATACAGCTGAAAAAACATTGTATAAAACCCTGAGTTCCTGTTTACCCTGAATTTAGGAAAAAAAAATACAAACAAACAGATGAGCAGCCTAGTGCTCAGCTAAGAAGAAAACATAAGTAAATTAAATAAAATAAAAATATAAAGATGATGTACCAACCGATCATATATCATTAGGGATTGACATTTGCTGAACAAGCAAGGCACTCCTAGCACGTCACTCAACTTTCTGAACCATATAGGGCACCAACGTCAGTTCCAAAAGCCCAGTTATCCCATCATCAGTCTGTTCAGGGCCAATTGTGGAGGTGCAACAACTGGGGAGTTAAGCCAACACTTCCAGATGTTGGTACATTTTTTTGGTGATTTTCTATGGCGATACATGTTTTTTGAGGATAGCATTGACCATTTGTATCCACTGTGCCTCATTTAGGGATGCGTGCTGAGAGCTACAAATGGGCAATCAGCTTCCTGGCTAAATATAGCAGCCTCGTGAGGGCTACATATACCGGGGGGAGTTACAAGTCCTCGTCCAGGCATCCCAGTAAACAAACCATCGCCAGAGCATATGAATGAGTTCACCCGGGTGAGCCTGGCATTTGGGGCATATGGGGGAGTCACGCCTGCCCCACTTATGCAACTGTACTGGAGTGCGGTATACTCTGTGTAATATAAACAGGTGAGACAGTCTCTGTGCCGCTGATACTGATACCAAGGAACCCACTCCCAGAATCTGATTCCACTGCTCGCCATCGATGGGACCAATATCTCGCTCCCACCCCTCCCTACATGGTAACAAGTCAGGGGCTTGTATGTGTGATAGTAGGTGGGTATAGATTCTAGAAATGATTCCCCTATTCTCAGGGTCAGGATATATGGACTCAAGGAATGTGGAATCTTCTAATTGTAAGTTGGATTGTCGACTTTGGTATCTAATGGCATCTTGTAATTGTATGTATTGAAAGAGGTGGCCTTTAAGTGCAGGGAATTCGCTCAGTAATTGTCTGTACGGCTTTAGGACAGGTCTGTCAAGTATCTGTGTGAAGAATCTAACCCCCGCCCTTTCCCAGGCCGACCAGTTAGGAGATAACCCGTCAGTCCCAAAGTGGTCCTAACCCTCCTCCAGATTTTCATCAGTGACCTAACTGTGGGGCAGTCAGAGGGAACACTAGGAAAGCCCATCTCCATATGGGACAGGGCAGTGTGATCCATTCCAAGACCCAGGAGGAGATCACAGGAGGGGTCTGACACCGTCTCAAGTTCCCACCCCGTGAAATGTTGCATCTGCGCAGCCAGATAGTACATTAGAGGGTGAGGAATCGCCATGCCTCCCTGTTCTTTTGGGAGTTGTAGAATGGGCAGTTTAATTCTCGCCAATCCACCTCTCCAAATGAGCACTCTAAACTGTGAATATATACGCCGGACCAGTACTGTGGTATGGAAGACTGTCACCATCCCCTTCCTGGCCCTTTTTGTATGAAGGCGGAGGGGAAGCACTTGTGATTCGGTGAGGTTCCTACTGGGCTCGGCCACCTCCTGGCTGACACTGGGCCCGGCCACCTCCTGGCTGACACTGTGCCCGGCCACATCCTGGCTGACACTTGTCCGGCCACCTCCTGGCTGACACTGGGCCCGGCCACCTCCTGGCTGACACTGTGCCCGGCCACATCCTGGCTGACACTTGTCCGGCCACCTCCTGGATGACACTGGGCCCGGCCACCTCCTGGATGACACTGGGCCCGGCCACCTCCTGGCTGACACTGGGCCCGGCCACATCCTGGCTGACACTGGGCCCGACCTTCTCCTGGATGACACTGGGCCCAGCCTCCTCCTGCCTGCCACTTTCCACACCTTCCTCCAGGCTGAGCTCATCCTGTGTATAAAAAGGGACATGTTTATAGTTTTTGGTTCATCAATGACACACAATTTTCTTATCATGACTTGCAAATTCAATGTTAATACATATATAAGAGTATAGAAATCTGACACCAGCATTTGTTAAAGCAGGTGACAAACATTTTTGGCCACTACTGTCAATTGATATGTATACATTATTTTTAGGATAAAATCCTTAATCAATTATAACATCTAGTTAACATCATTAATATTAGAACAATAAATATGTCTGAAATTAATTTACCTGACTCCAGATGGTCACATCCAGTTCTTCCAGGATGGAAGTCCCAGGTTGGTCCTCATCAGCCTCTGCTGGGGTGGAGGGAAGGGTGCATGGAAGGGTGGAGGGAAGGGTGGTGGGAAGGGTGCATGGAAGGGTGGAGGGAAGGGTGGAGGGAAGGGTGCATGGAGGGGTGGAGGGAAGGGTGCATGGAAGGGTGGAGGGAAGGGTGCATGAAAGGGTGGAGGGAAGGGTGGAGGGAAGGGTGCATGGAAGGGTGGAAAGAAGGGTGGAGGGAAGGGTGGAGGGAAGGGTGCATGAAAGGGTGGAGGGAAGGGTGGAGGGAAGGGTGCATGGAAGGGTGGAAAGAAGGGTGGAGGGAAGGGTGGAGGGAAGGGTGCATGGAAGGGTGGAGGGAAGGGTGCATGAAAGGGTGGAGGGAAGGGTGGAGGGAAGGGTGCATGGAAGGGTGGAAAGAAGGGTGGAGGGAAGGGTGCATGAAAGTGTGGCGGGAAGGGTGCATGGAAGGGTGGAGGGAAGGGTTGAAAGTTATGCCCTGGCTTCAGTCTGGTCATCAAGAAAACATAGTTTTTTGTAGTACCACAGCCTGGGTACATACCCATCATCTGCTGATGACCCTGATCTCAGGGAATTCTGGATCTTGTTATGCTCCCTCCTATACATATTTCACAAGATTCCAATTTTCTTTTCCAAAATCTCCACGGTTGCTTCTGGGATGAAATTTTGCACAAATGCCAGAAGTCTCTCCAGCATTGACTTCCTTACTGGTTTGATGTAATATTGAGGGTGTTTGACCTCCCACAGATTCCTCATCTCCCTGTACTTATCATTAAAGGCTGTCATAAATTCTGGTCCTTAAATTTGGCATTCATGTTTTCTGTAAAAGATAATACACAAGACAAAAACACTAATGTTTCAGCTAAACCCTCATCATCTTATCCCAACATAGGCCTCATCAATCTTTAAGCAGTATAGTCTGCTACATAGTTTACTAATAAAAAAATTACCTTTGTTTCTGGCGTTCCAGTCCTCTATCCTCTACGCACAGAACATACGTATGACACAATACGTAATAACTTTTTATACACTGCGCATGCGTGAAACTCTGCCTGCGTCGCCCTCCCCTGACGTTCTTTTTTAACGAATATTCTCCCTTCTCTCTATGGTGCGTAGTAGGAGAAAAAATGGCGGAGACACATCAGGTGTGTACTACCTCAGGTAGCAACGGAAGACAGGAGCCCGGGAAAGTCCCGATCTTTGAATCGGAAATTTAAGGCCTTCAATATGGCCTTTGAAGAGATGGTGGAGATGTTGGCAATATTGAGAAAAAAAGACTATGATGGGAAGTATGGACCGTACACCCGGCCTAATTTCCGAAAAGCCAAAATAATGGCGAAGGTGGGGAATACCTTGCATGTTCGTTTTGGGGGACAGCGTTCGAAAGATCAGCTTAGGAAAAGATGGTCCGACCTCAAACTCTGGGAGCCGGATCAGTACAGATGGATCCGTAAAGTGCTTAAAAAAAGTAAGTACTTGTCATGTGTTCATATTCTGTTTATTACCTTGCATACTGCTCCATGTGCTTTCATTTAATATATGAGTTTAGACCCTTTTTAAACTATCGTAGTAAACATTGTTCCATACATATACGGTATATAAATAAATATATATATATATATATATATATCGGCTCTTCTCAACCTTTAACTCTCTGCTTCGTCCCCCACCCCTTCTACCCACTAACTCACTCACTGCCCAAGAGATTGTCAATCACTTCAAAGACAAGATCGATGCAATTCGTGGGGACACATCCACTGTGCGTACGTCTTCCCCACCCAACATACCTTGCCTAGCAGCACATTCAACACTCTCCTCTTTTGAATTGGCTACTACTGAAGAGGTTACAAAACTTTTCTCGGATGCCCACCTAACCAATTGTCCCATGGATCCTGTTCCCTCACAACTACTACGGTCACCCTCTTCTTCTATCCTATGCTCCCTCACCCACATCTTCAATCTCTCCCTCTCTAGTGTCATCTTCTTCTCCCCTCTAAAACATGCGCAGATCACTCCCATTCTTAAAAAGCCCTCACTGGACCCTACCGACCTGAACAACTTAAAGGGGTTGTAAAGGTAATTTTTTTTTTTAAATAACAAACATGTTATACTTACCTTCACCGTGCAGCTCGTTCTGCACAGAGTGGCCCCGAACCTGGTCTTCTGGGGTCCCTCGGCGGCTGTTTCGGCTCCTCCCCACAAGGACTCACCACCTTAATGTGAGCTCCCTCGCATGGTGGTTAGTTCTTGCGGGCACGCTCCCGCACGCTGTATCACTCAGCCCCGCCCTGGCGTGCCGCATCATTGGATGTGATTGACAGCAGCACGAGCCAATGGCTGCACTGCTTTCAATCCATCCACTGTAGCCAATCAACGGCCAGGCTGAGTGGCGAAATCGATGTCGGGAGCGAGCGGGGGACTTTCGAGGGGTCAGGTAAGTAAAACAGGGGGGCTCGGGGCGGCGGTATTGTCTGAAGTTTTTTCACCTTAATGCATAGAATGCATTAAGGTGAAAAAACTTTTACCTTTACAACCCCTTTAAGACCCATTTCATTGCTCCTATTCACCTCTAAACTTCTAGAACGCTTAGTCTACAACCGCCTTAGCTCCTACCTCAGTGAAAATAACCTTCTTGACCCCTTACAGTCTGGCTTTCGCTAGCAGCACTCCACAGAAACTGCCTTACTGAAACTCACTAATGATTTACTAACTGCTAAAACCAACAGCCAGTACTCCATACTCCTACTACTTGACCTCTCTGCAGCCTTTGATACTGTTGACCACCTGCTCCTTCTCAATAAACTACATTCCCTTGGCCTCTGAGATTCTGCTCTATCCTGGTTCTCTGCCTATTTATCACAGCGCTCCTTCAGTGTCACCTAGAACTCTGTCTCCTCCTCTCCATTGCCCATTTCTGTGGGGGTCCCCCAAGGCTCGGTTCTTGGACCCCTTCTCTTCTCTATCTACACCTCCTCCCTCGGTCACTTAATAACTGCCCACGGCTTCCAATACCACTTATACACTGATGACACCCAAATCTATCTGTCTACTCCTCACCTCACTCCTTCAGTCTCCTCTCGCATTACTAACTTACTAACTGACATATCAGCCTGGATGTCCCACCACTTCCTTCAACTAAATCTCTCTAAAACAGCTATTAATATTCCCCCCAACCCCCTCCATCAAAATCAACAATGCAACCATCAGTCCCTCCCCTCACGCCAGGGTACTTGGTGTAATCCTAGACTCTGACTTGTCATCTCAGCCGCAAGTCCAATCATTGTCAAAAGTTTGTAGAATTCACCTCCGTAATATCTCTAAAATTTGCCCCTTTTTAACAAATGAAACCACCAAGCTCCTCATTCACTCCCTTGTTATCTCTCGTCTTGACTATGGCAACTCCCTTCTCATTGGCCTGCCTCTCCATAGGCTCCTACCCTCTTCAGTCTATCATGAATGCTGCTGCCAGACTTATCCACCTTACCAACCGCTCAGTGTCTGCCAACCCTCTCCTCCAATCCCTACACTGGCTCCCAGTCACCCAGCAAATTAAATTCAAAATACTAACCACAACATACAAAGCCATTCACAACTCTGCCCCAAGCTACATCACTAATCTTGTCTCTAAATATCACCCACATCGACCTCTCCGCTCTTCTGAAGACCTCCTGCTTTTAAGCTCTCTCATCTCCTCCTCCCATGCTCGTCTCCAGGATTTCTCCAGAGCCTCTCCCATCCTCTGGAACTCGCTACCTCCATCTATACGGCTATCCCCTACTCTTGCTACCTTCAGGCGATCCCTGAAAACTCATCTCTTCAGGAAAGCCTATCACGTCTCCAACTAATCTACCACTTCCACCAGCTCATTCCCCACAGTTACAACCTTTTGTACCCCCTGCCCCACCCTATTAGATTGTAAGCTCTTCTGAGCAGGGCCCACTTAATCCTCTTGTATTTTATTGTATTATAACTGTATTGTCTCCCTTTTATATTGTAAAGTGCTGCATAAACTGTTGGCGCTATATAAATCCTGTATAATAATAATATATATAGATGTATGTATGTATATATATATGTATGTATATATATATATATATATATATATATATATATATATATATATATATATATATATATATGAACTATATATTATATATATTTCATATATATTTATGTGTGTATATATATATATATATATATATATATATATACACACATAAATATATATGAAATATATATAATATATAGTTCATATATATGTATATATGTGTGTGTATATATATATATATATATATATATATATATATATATACATACATACATACATACATATATCTATATATATTATTATTATACAGGATTTATATAGCGCCAACAGTTTACGCAGCACTTTACAATATAAAAGGGAGACAATACAGTTATAATACAATAAAATACAAGAGGATTAAGAGTGCCCTGCTCAGAAGAGCTTACAATCTAATAGGGTGGGGCAGGTGGTACAAAAGGTTGTAACCGTGGGGAATGAGCTGGTGGAAGTGGTAGGAGATTAGTTGGAGACGTGACAGGCTTTCCTGAAGAGATGAGTTTTCAGGGATCGCAGGGATATGTATATGTATATGTATATATATATATATATATATATATATATATATATATATATATATATACAGTGGGGATCTAAAGTTTGGGCACCCCAGGTAAAAATGTGTAGTAATGTGCATAACGAAGCCAAGGGAAGATGGAATAATCTCCAAATGGCATCAAATTACAGATTAGACATTCTTATAATATGTCAAAAAAGTTAGATTTTATTTCCATCATTTACACTTTCAAAATTACAGAAAACAAAAAAGGCGTCTGCAAAAGTTTGGGCACCCTGCAGAATTTATAGCATGCACTGCCCCCTTTGCAAGGCTGAGACCTGCCAGTGTCATGGATTGTTCTCAGTCATCATCTGGGAAGACCAGGTGATGTCAATCTCAAAGGTTTTAAATGGCCAGACTCATCTGACCTTGCCCCAACAATCAGCACCATGGGTTCTTCTAAGCAGTTGTCTAGAAAACTGAAAATAGTTGACGCTCACAAAGCTGGAGAAGGCTATAAGAAGATAGCAAAGCGTTTTCAGATGTTAATATCCTCTGTTCGGAATGTAATTAAGAAATGGCAGTCATCAGGAACAGTGGAAGTTAAAGCAAGATCTGGAAGACCAAGAAAAATATCAGACAGAACAGCTCGCAGGATTGTGAGAAAAGCCAATCAAAACCCACATTTTACTGCACGATCCCTCCAAAAAGATCTGGCAGACACTGGAGTTGTGGTACACTATTCCACTATAAAGAGATACTTGTACAAATATGGTCTTCATGGAAGAGTCATCAGAAGAAAACCTCTTCTACGTCCTCACCACAAAAATCAGCGTTTGAACTTTACAAATGAACATATAGACAAGCCTGAGGCATTTTGGAAACAAGTTCTGTGGACTGATGAAGTTAAAATAGAACTATTTGGCCGGAATGAGCAAAGGTACGTTTGGAGAAGAAAGGGCACAGAATATAATGAAAAGAACCTCTGTCCAACTGTTAAGCATGGGGGTGGATCAATCATGCTTTGGGGTTGTATTGCAGCCAGTGGCACAGGGAACATTTCACGAGTAGAAGAAAAAATGGATTCAATAAAATTTCAGCAAATTTTGGATGGTAACTTGATGCCATCTGTGAAAAAGCTGAAGTTAAAGAGAGGATGGCTTCTACAAATGGATAATGATCCTAAACACACCTCAAAATCCACGGGGGATTACATCAAGAGGCGTAAACTGAAGGTTTTGCCATTGCCTTCACAATCTCCTGACCTCAACATTATTGAAAATCTATGGATAGACCTTAAAAGAGCAGTGCGTGACAGACAGCCCAGAAATCTCAAAGAACTGGAAGACTTTTGTAAGGAAGAATGGGCAAAGATACCTCAAACAAGAACTGAAAGACTCTTGGCTGGCTACAAAAAGCATTTACAAGCTGTGATACTTGCCAAAGGGGGCAGTACAAGATATTAACTCTGCAGGGTGCCCAAACTTTTGCCGATGCCATTTTTTTGTTTTCTGTAATTTTGAAAGTGTAAATGATGGAAATAAAGTCTAACTATTTTTGACATATTATAAGAATGTCTAATCTGTAATTTGATGCCATTTGGAGATTTTTCCATCTTCCCTTGGCTTCGTTATGCACATTAATACACATTTTTACCTGGGGTGCCCAAACTTTAGATCCCCACTGTATATGTGTATATATATATATATATATATATATGTATATTACATCTATATGTATGATCTATATTTTAAAGGGAATTTTTATTATTTCTCCAGCTATGAACTCTGCCCAAACAGACAATTTGTACATCACTTCACTTCAATGTTTTAAGATTACTATTCCTGGACTCAAATATCTGTGTGTTAAGTATATCTTTTGTTTCATTCACATAGGGGAGAAAAGACTCAGACAAGCTGAACCCAGTGACCCCCGACCACAACACCCGAATTGGGAATTAAACCCAAGCCCCACAGAGGATGTTATTTCGAGATACATTTTTTATCATCTATTTTAGGTGATCTGGTTGTGGAAGGGCAACAAACAAGCACCAGCGCCACCCTCGAGGATGTGTATGAAGTAGAGTTGGAGGAAGTAGGCGACATGGGCACCCCACCACATGAGTGTCTGACACACCAGCTTATGGTAAGGTAATCTATGTATGGCTGCATATTTCTAAATACATATTTTTTTCCTTTAATTTTAGTTCATGTGGAACCTTTTAGCACAGACAGTGCACAACGCCTAATTGGACAGATAATGGCCTGGAATGGGGATATTGATGTCATGCGCACTACGTTAGACTGAATGCGTAATCGGCTGGATAGTATGCAGCAGGAAATAAAGAACATGATAGATGTTTTGGGGAGAATCTAAATTCCCTTTTTCACAAAAAAAACATTGATCATGTTCTTCATTTCCTTGTTTACTGACCCCATTGTCGGCCTTTTATTTTAGGTTTAAATTGTATGCCTGTTTCTAAAAATTATTTAAAAAAAAAATCTAAAACAAAAAATTGAGGCCTGTTTGTTTTAAAAAACAAAAAAAATAAATAACAAAATATATAGAGGCCTGTTTGTTAAAAAAAATAAAAAAAAATTATATAGAAAATAAAAAAAATATATACAGAAAAAATATATATAGAGGCCTGATATTTTAATTTAAAAAATTATAGATTCTGTGGCATTGCAATGGCCCCCTACTCGTAAACTTTGGGGGGCCAAGCTAGTACGGCCAGTATCCAGGCCCATCAGAGGATTGTTGATAAGTCCGGTCTCAGGCCCAAGTGATACCATATAATTGGTTAAATGTTTGTTTAAATAATTGTGCAGGATGCAGCACACTAGAACAATGTGATTGAGTTTGTATTCCACCATGTGGATAGCTGTCTTAAACAGGCGGAACCGGCTGGCCAGAATCCCAAAAGCATTCTCCACAACTCTTCTCGCTCTGGCCAGCCGGAAGTTAAAAACCCTCCTCTCCGGGGTGAGGGTTCTTTGGGGGAATGGCCTCATGAGGTTCTTGCTCAGACCGAAGGCTTCATCTGCTATGAAGACAAAGGGGAGTCCTTCCATGTTATCAGCATCAGGTGGCAATCCCAGGCCACCACTCTGGAGATGCTGGTAGAACTCCGTCTGGGCAAATACTCCTCCATCCGACATCCGGCCATTGTGCCGACACCACCGCCATTAAGACAATACTATGGAACCCCTTATAATTAAAATAGTATGACCCCAAATGGGGTGGTGGCACGATGTGGACGTGTTTCCCATCTATAGCCCCTCCACAGTTGGGAAAATCCCATGGGTGGCAAAATGGGATGCCACAGTCTGCCATTCCTGTGGGAAACTGGGGAGTCAAACAAGAAAAAACAAAAATCAGTTATTTTGAACATAACATTGCAAGCACATTACACTAAAACATTGCCCAGCATCAGTATAACATTAATTTAAATATTATTTAAAGACTAAAATATACAGGCCCACTTATCAGATTGCTCACCCCCTCTGATGGCACATTGTTAAATTTTAGGGGGGAATAAAAATCAAGTTTAAGGACACACAGGGGTTGATTTACTACAGGCTACAAGACTGTGCACTTTGAAAACTGCAGTTGTTGCACTCTGCAAGTGCAGTTGCTCCAGAGCTTAGTAAATGAGGTAAGGCTTCATGTTGCAAAGAGTACCCAATCATGTGCAAAATTAATAAATCAACTTTTTTGCTTGCACATGATTGGATGATGGAAATCAGCAGAGCTTCTGCTCATTTACTAAGCCCTAAAGCAAATGTCCTTGCAAAGTGCAACATATATTTGCTTTTAGAAAATCAACCCCACAGAACATTTTAAAAAATTTTAGGGGGGAGAGAAATCTAAATCAAGTTAATGACACACAGACTATTTGGATGAATTTTAGGGGGGAGGGGATTCTAAATCAAGTTAATGACACACAGACTATCTGGATGAATTTTAGGGGGATTCTAAATCAAGTTAATGACACACAGACTATTTGGATGAATTTTAGGGGGGAGGGGATTCTAAATCAAGTTAATGACACACAGACTATTTGGATGAATTTTAGGGGGGAGGGGATTCTAAATCAAGTTAATGACACACAGACTATTTGGATGAATTTTAGGGGGAAGGGGATTCTAAATCAAGCTAATGACACACAGAGTATTTGGATGAATTTTAGGGGGGAGGGGATTCTAAATCACGTTAATGACACACAGACTATTTGGATGAATTCTAGGGGGGTGGGGATTCTAAAATCAAGTTAATGACACACAAACTATTTGGATGAATTTTAGGGAGGGGATTCTAAATCAAGTTAATAACACACAGACTATTTGAATGAATTTACAGGGGGAGGGGATTCTAAATCAAGTTAATGACACACAGACTATTTGGATGAATTTTAGGGGGGGGATTCTAAATCAAGCTAATGACACACAGAATATTTGGATGAATTTTAGGGAGGGGATTCTAAATCAAGTTAATGACACACAGGCTATTTGGATGAATTTTAGGGGGAGGGGATTCTAAATCAAGTTAATGACACACAAACTATTTGGATTAATTTTGGGGGGAGGGGATTCTAAATCAAGTTAATGACACACAGACTATTTGGATGAATTTTAGGGGGGAGGGGATTCTAAATCAAGTTAATGACACACAGATTATTTGGATGAATTTTAGGGGGGGGGATTCTAAATCAAGTTAATGACACACAGATTATTTGGATGAATTTTACGGGGTGGTTCTAAATCAAGTTAATGACACACAGACTATTTGGATGAATTTTAGGGGGGAGGGGATTCTAAATCAAGTTAATGACACACAGACGATTTGGATGCATTTTAGGGGGGATTCTAAATCAAGTTAATGACACACAGACTATTTGGATGAATTTTAGGGGGGAGGGGATTCTAAATCAAGTTAATGACACACAGACTATTTGGATGAATTTTAGGGGGAGGGGATTCTAAATCAAGTTAATGACACACAGACTATTTGGATGAATTTTAGGGGGGAGGGGATTCTAAATCAAGCTAATGACACACAGAGTATTTGGATGAATTTTAGGGAGGGGATTCTAAATCAAGTTAATGACACACAGACTAATTGGATGAATTTTAGGGGGAGGGGATTCTAAATCAAGTTAATGACACACAGATTATTTGGATGAATTTTAGGGGGGAGGGGATTCTAAATCAAGTTAATGACACACAGACTATTTGGATGAATTTAAGGGGGGGGGGATTCTAAATCAAGTTAATGACACACAGACTATTTGGATGAATTTTAGGGGGGAGGGGATTCTAAATCAAGTTAATGACACAAATTATTTGGATGAATTTTACGGGGGGGATTCTAAATCAAGTTAATGACACACAGACTATTTGGATGAATTTTAGGGGGGGGATTCTAAATCAAGTTAATGACACACAGACTATTTGGATGAATTTTAGGGGGAGGGGATTCTAAATCAATTTAATGACACACAGAGTATTTTGATTAATTTTAGGGTAAAATAACTACAATGCAGCTGACAAAATACATTAAGTGAGTAGACTAGGTGGATATGGGCCCAGTATTGCATGCTGGGGAGGTTAGTGAAGGCAAATATGCATGAAGGACAAAAAAGAGCATTAAAAGATTAAAGCATGCATGAGGACAAAGGGGACATTCACAGCATATTACAATCATGGTAATTAGGGAATGAGGAAAGAAATACAATATATTATCAAACATTAAATACAATAAAATGTGATATAAAAGGATAAAAATCTTACCTTCATATACTCCTTCTGCAGGACCTGGATGATGGCAGAACAGGTCTCTGGAATAATGATCCTCAGAGCCTGGGGGGAGATGCATGTCGAGAACTTGAGGTCCTTAAGGCTTCTCCCCGTCGTCAAGTAACGCAGGGTGGCGACTAGCCTCTGCTCCGGAGTGATGGCTTGCCTCATGCAGGTATCCTGGCTGCTGATATAAGGGGTCAGCAAAGCCAACAAATGGTGAAATACGGGGTCCGTCATCCGGAGAAAGTTCCTGAAATCATTAGGATTATTCTCATGGATCTCACGAAGCAAAGGCATGTGAGAGAACTGGTCACGCTGGAGCAACCAATTCTAGGTCCATGAACTCCTCCCCACCCTGTTCATGGACTGGGCTTGGGCTGAAGGATGAACTACAGCACCAAGCACATACAATGCATGAGCTCTACTATGCGTACGTACATGCAACATGGCTTCAAAATGGTCGGCTGGTCAGAACGCACTTAACAGAATGCACTGAAGAACAGCAAGGCCTATGAAGAGCGAGCTGAAAATCAGCGATGAGCGGAAAATAAGACACTGAATAACTCAATGCGAACTGACCACACGCACTGAAAAGCAGATACAAACCTCACAAGCACAAACTGAACAACTGTTAAAACGATCTTAAAAATAAGAGTCTCACAATCGCGAATCGTCGCTTACCAAACTTCTACTAACACGAGATAAACACCAGATTAGCAGAAGGAGCCCAAAGGGTGTCGTAGGAGCTATTGAACTTCCGTTTTATAGTCTTGTCGAACCGGTGATATCCCATCCCCCACACCATTACACCCCCACCACCAGCCTGAACTGGTCATATCCCATCCCCCACACCATTACACCCCCACCACCAGCCTGAACCGGTGATATCCCATCCCCCACACCATTACACCCCTAATACCAGCCTGAACCAGTGATACCCCATCCCCCACACCATTACACCCCCACCACCAGCCTGAACCAGTGATATCCCATCCCCCACACCATTACACCCCCACCACCAGCCTGAACCGGTGATATCCCATCCCCCACACCATTACACCCCTATTACCAGCCTGAATCAGTGATACCCCATCCCCCACACCATTACACTCCCACTACCAGCCTGAACCAGTGATATCCCATCCTCCACACCATCACACCCCCACCACCAGCCTGAGCCGGTGATATCCCATCCCCCACACCATTACACCCCCAGCATAGAGGCTCGTCTATCACCGCCGTCTAAGCTGGAAATTATCACTGTAAATATATTAGTATTAGGGGTTTAGTATTTATTTTTTTTGGCATACATAATGTATATACATAGTTCTAGTTACCATACCGATTATCTTTTTCTTTCCCTTCTTATTTTTTTTTGTTTTACAGAATTTTACTATTTGAATATTGGGGATTCTTTGTGTGATTTATTCATACATGACCCCTACAATGTATTACCTTAAAAATCTTCATATTATGTAAGTATCTATTTCTATGGAAAATATCTTGCAAAATTTGACTTGTTATGCATAAAACTTTTTTAATGTATTAGTTTGTGTAATGTGTGGCTGCGTCCCCATGGGAGGATTGTTGCTTTTTGCCTCCCCCTCCCCCGGTGGTCACCGGACTTGGGCTCCATCCTGCTAGATCCCATTGAAATGACCATTTCATTGTTTATATTGCTTTATGTACTGGATAGTATGTTATATATATATATATATACTTATTTGATGTTTTTTACATGTTTATCAGATCTGTAAGCTCCTGAATAGAGATGGGCTGTCTGTTCGACTCGAACATCGGCTGTTCGCCGAATAGCAAACAATTTGGAGTGTTTGTGGCAAATTCGAAAGCCACGGAACACCCTTTAAAAGTCTATGGGAGAAATCAAAAGTTCTAATTTTAAAGGCTTATATGCATGGTATTGTCATAAAAAGTGTTTGGGGACCAGGGTCCTGCCCCAGGGGACATGGATCATGTAATAAAAAACTTTTAAAAATGGCCGTTTTTTCGGGAGCAGTGATTTTAATAATGCCTAAAGTAAAACAATAAAAGTGTAATATCCCTTTAAATTTCGTACCTGGGGGGTGTCTATAGTATGCCTGTAAAGGGGCGCATGTTTCCCGTGTCTGACAGCAAAATGACATTTCTAAAGGAAAAGAATAAAAATACATAAATACAGCGCTCACAAACACAAAGCCATCATAAGTGAAAATAACAAAAACATAAAGTCCATAAAAAACTGAGAAAATGCTTCACATCTGGTGTGCATAAAGGGCAGAAAAAATGTTGCAGAAAAAATGTTGCAGAAAAACTTTTTCAGGCGTACCAAGACACCCCCACATGTGTCTCCACTCACCAGATCACAACGACACCCAGCTTTTCAGTCTGGGGGTCAATACAGACTTATAACGATCTCCAAAGGATGTCCACAGAATGGCAAATTCAATGATGTGACTTGATGATAAGTAATCCTTCAAAATGATTTCTCAGCCATAAAACCAGGTGCCCAAAAGGAAGAGAAGGGCCTAATAGTGAAGTATGCTAAGAACCGATATTTATTGTGCATAAAAAGTGCATACTTACGTACGTAAGTTAAAAATAGGCATGAAACTTGAGAAGAGTACAGCCAACGCTGTGGATGGTGTTCTTTCCACAAGACCGGAAGTGATGTCAATCGTACCAGAAATGGCGTCGCGTCAATGCATTTCGCCCTCCCACAGGGCGTCACCAAAGAACCTGGTTTCCTATTACAACTAACTGCCTTAAATAACAAAAGAGAAAGTACACTCCCCTTACTCCCTCCAATCAAAAAAGAGCACAGCGGCCATCTTGTTGGATGGGAAAACATGTCGCTCCCATGGATAGAGCACAATCCATGGGAGAGACTAGAAGCCATATTAATGGTTGGATAAACCTAAAACCAACATGACGTCAATTCTGGTGACCTGTTAGACAAATAAGAATCATAAAATTACACCAAAAAATAATTGAATGAAAATGAAAACAAAAATAAAAATGAAAATAAAAATAAAATAAATAAAAATTAAAATAACAGTAACAATGAGAATAAATGTAAAAATAAAGCAATAAAAATAAATATAAAATAAAAAAATAATAAAAATAAAAATGAAAATAAAAATAAATATGAAAATAATTATTAAAATAAAAAAATAATAAATAATAAAAATAATGAAAATGAAATGAAAAAAAAAAATAAAAATAAAAATAGAAAATAAAAATAAAAAAAAGAAATAAAAAAAAGAAGAAATAATAAAAAATAATATAAATAAAAATAAAAATGAAAATAATAATGAAAAAATAGTGAAATAAGAATGAAATTAAAATAAACACGAAATGAACACGCCTATAAAAGATAGTAATATATTAAAAATAGGAAATTAGAAATGAGATAAAAAACAATTTAGATCTAATTCAATATTTAACCCATAGGGTTCATCGTCCTCAATCGATTAATCCACTGGGTCTCACTGCGGGAGATAGAGGTTGCCTCCTGTCCAATGACCTTCAACTCTATCAATACCACAGAAAGTGAGACCACTAGGGTCCCTACTGTGGAATAGCCTGAAGTGATTGGACAAGCTATGATGTTTAAAGCCCTTTTTAATCCAGCTGACATGTTCACGTAGACGGACCCTCAATGCCCTGGTGGTCCTACCCACATACTGTAGTCCACAAGGACAAGACAAAAGATACGTGATGTGGGTACTACCACATGTGATGAATTTATTGATCTTGTAGGACTCACCAGAGGAATGGGATGTGAACTCAAGTGTCTTCCTTACTCTATGTTTAGACGTTCTACACATTACACACCTCCCACTGCTGAAAAAAACAACCTGGTCTAGAAAAGTGAAAGTCTTCTTAGGGGGGAAAGGAAATACCATATCTGTTCTCACCAATTTTTGACAAAAATTGTAAGAACGACTCTTTGGATCCTGCCCAAACGATGACAATGTCATCTATATAACGCTTGTAAAATTTAAGCTGAGGTAAGTTACCACTGAAAATAGCATCTTTTTCCCAGTGACTCATGAATATGTTTGCCATTGAGGGGGCATATTTAGCACCCATGCCACTCCTCTCTTCTGCCTGAAAAACTGTTTGTCATGCCAGAAAAAATTTGGACTCATGGCTAAATCTAAGGCATGTACCAAAAAATCCTTTTGTTTATTTTTCATTGTAGTGTTATTCAAAGCCCACACTACTGCCTCAATCAATCAATCAATATGTTTCTGTTGAATGTTGGTATACAAGGAGTTGACATCAATACTGGCCAAAAGATACCCCTTATTGACCTCAATCCCCGCAATAATTGCATAAGATCACTGCTATCCTTAAGATAGGCTGGACAGCTCTGTGCCAATGGCTGTAAAAAACTGTCTAGATATTCACCAATTCTAGCAAACAATGAGTCCACCCCACTCACAATGGGTCTCCCGGGTGGTGTGGATGGATTCTTATGAATTTTGGACAATTGATATCATGGGGAAAGCCATAGGGAAGTCCCCGTGAAGTCCATGTGCGTCAGAGGGGGGCGGGCTCACCGGGTGGCCCTGCTCTCAGTTATATAAGAACTGTCAGAAGAACAGAAACGTCTCACAGCGGGAACCACTGTTACGTACCTGGGATGTGAGCCTGACGTGTAGAGGAAGGCCTCTCGTACAACTCCGGCTCGCGGACCACTGGTAGTGATACAGCAGCCACAGGAGCACGGTGGGGTATGAGTGCCTGTAAACAGTTCAATAGTCCGTGTAGTAGCGGTGATCAGCAGGCAGATAGTAGATGAGCTGACACGATGCTTGACTGGTGGCAGGCTGGGATGAACCACAGAGCAGTACCAGATGCAGGCTTGCGCGGCTGGGAGCTGTAGCAGGCTGGATGAGCGAGATGCAGGGTCAGACAGGCCGGGTCGGTAATAATCAGGCAGATCAGGCATAGACGGTAGGCAGAAGAGAGGTCAGGTCACAAGCCAAGTAGTACCGGAAGATCAGCAGACAGAATCAGCAGGCAGGATCAGAGTCTATGGGAAGCTGGGATCAGAACAGGCAGCAGGCAATCACAGGTAACAACAAGCTGGATCAGAATCAGAGGTCACACAGGAAACAGGATACAACACAGGAGCTGCAGACCAAACAGCAATGAACCTCTGTAGGAGCCCTGTTTAAATAGCCCGCCTGACTTCAGTATTAGTGACAGGTGTGTGTCTTAAAGTGCTAGTACGCATGCGTGCACGCCGGGTGCTTACATGGAAAGCCTGTCTTCCCTGACATTGCCCCCTCCCTACGGGCAACCTCCGGGTGCCCAACCGGTTCCTCTTTTGCGGGTTCCTGCGGAAGAAGGCACGGATCAAGTCTGTGGCATGTACATTTCGTGCGGGTTCCCAGGAATTTTCCTCTGGACCATAACCCTTCCACTTGATTAAATATTGTGTCTGCCCCCTTCTTTTCCTGCAGTCTAAAACAGCCTCAACCTCAAATTCCTCATCCCCATCAATAATAATAGGTGCGGGAGGACCTGGTCTATGATCCGGAAATGGATCTGGCACAACAGGCTTTAGCAAGGATACATGAAACACTGGGTGGATTTTAAAAGACTCAGGTAAGGTTAATTCAAAAGAAACATCATTAATTTTTCTCCTTACCGGAAATGGTCCTACGAACCTTGGTGCCAGCTTCCTTGAAGGACATAGCATCTTCAAATTTGTTGTTGAAAGCCATACTTGATCTCCTGGTTGCAAGATCAGTTCCCCCCTTCTTTTCTTGTCAAATGATTTCTTGTTGTCCTCCTGTGCTTTCGCGATGGTTTCCTGTAACAACATATTATTGCGAGAGAAAAAGTCCACAGTATCCTGGACAGCTGGAACGGAAGATTCTGTGACAAGATTAGGTAAGAAGGTGGGATGGAATCCATAATTAGCAAAGAACGGAGATTGCTTGGTGGCAGAATGGGTGGCATTATTATAGGCAAATTCCGCCAGTGGTAATAATGATACCCAATCATCCTGGACAAAAGAAGTAAAACAACGGATGTATTGTTCTAGGGTTTGATTAGTCCTCTCCGTCTGCCCATTAGTTTGTGGGTGGTAAGCAGAAGAGAATGAGAGTTCAATCTGTAGGGTCTCACACAAGGCCTTCCAAAATCTGGATGTGAACTGGACACCGCGATCAGACACAATATTTGCGGGGACTCCATGGAGTCTGACAATTTCTTTTATAAACACCCGGGCGGTTTCTGCAGCTGATGGTGTACTCTTTAGAGGAATGAAATGAGCCATCTTTGTTAAGCGATCCACTACCACAAAGATAGCGGTACATTCTTCAGAAGGTGGAAGTTCAACTATAAAATCCATAGCAATCATCTTCCACTGTCTGTCAGGTATAGGCAAAGGTCTGAGTAATCCCCAAGCTTTGTTTTGGGAACTTTTACTCCGGGTGCAGGTGGTGCATGCATTTACATAGGCTCTGCAGTCTTTCTCTAAACCTGGCCACCAAAATGAGCGTTGTACAAGTTCGACAGTCTTATGAACCCCAAAATGGCCTGCCAAAGGGTGGTCATGACAAACCCCCAAGATCATTGCTCGAACCTTTTTAGGTACAAAAATCTGCTTACCCCTCCATAATAGCCCATTCTTTGCTTGTAGTGTGACCCCTGGAGGACTGGGTGTTTCTGCAGAAGCTTGCTGTAACTGAGACATAAGGTCAGTGTGTAATAGTAGGAAATTTCCAGCTGGTAAAATGGTGTCTGGTATTAGGATGTCTCTTGGATCTTCGAACATGCGCGACAACGCATCAGGCTTAGTGTTCTTTGATCCGGGCCTGTACGTAATATAGAATGAGAATCTTGAGAAAAAGAGTGCCCAGCGAGCTTGGCGTGGTTTGAGGCGTTTAGCGGATCGCAGATATTCAAGATTCTTATGATCCGTGTAGATCAGAATTGGATGGGCCACTCCCTCCAACAAGTACCTCCATTCCTCCAATGCGGCTTTGATCGCCAAAAGTTCCTGATCCCCTACATCGTAGTTTCTTTCAGCTGACGTGAGTTTGCGTGAAAAGAATGCCACTGGATGGGTCACTTCTTTGAGGCCTTGACGTTGTGATAGAATGGCCCCAACTGCACTTTCTGAAGCATCCACCTCCACAATATAGGGCAAGGTAGAGTCTGGGTGACTTAAGACAGGAGCAATGGTAAACCGTCTCTTCAAGATTTCAAAAGCAGCTTGAGCCTCAGAAGTCCAACAGAAACGGATACCTTGTTTGGTCAGCTGTGTAATAGGGTGAATGATAGCAGAAAAGTTCTTGATAAACTTGCGGTAAAAATTGGCAAAGCCCACGAATCGTTGTATTCCCTTCTTGTCTGTGGGGGCTGGCCAATCTAGTATCGCTGAGACTTTCTGTGGGTCCATCTTGATCCCTTCGGTCGAAATGATCAGACCTAAAAACTGGATGCTCTGTTGCTCAAAGTCGCATTTCTCGGCTTTGGCATAAAGTCCATATTTGCGGAGCCAGCACAATACGCTTTTAACATGCCCTCGGTGCACCTCTAATGATACAGAGAATATCAAGATGTCATCAAGGTAGACAACCACAAAAATATCCAGAAAGTCTTTGAAAATGTCGTTAATAAAGTACTGGAAGGTGGCAGGGGCATTACAAAGGCCAAAGGGCATAACTAGATATTCAAAGTGCCCAAATCGGGTACGGAAGGCAGTTTTCCATTCATCTCCTTCTTGTATGCGAACCAGGTTATAGGCCCCTCTTAAATCCAGCTTAGTAAAAATGCTTGCTGATTTGAGTCTTTGGAACAGTTCAGGGACTAGAGGAAGGGGGTAGCGATTTTTCACTGTTATTTTATTTAGGTCACGATAGTCCACACATGGTCTCAGGGAATGATCCTTCTTTTCTACGAAAAATATACCGGCACTGGCCGGTGAAGTAGAGGGACGGATGAATCCTTTCTGCAGATTTTCATCAATATAGTCCTTCAGAACTCCTGATTCCCGCTCAGATAAAGGGAAGATGCGCCCGAATGGAATCTCTGTCCCAGGAAGGAGCTCGATGGGGCAGTCATAAGGTCTGTGTGGAGGAAGGGTGTCTGCTCCTCGTTTACTGAAAACATCCAGGTATTCGTGGTAAGAATTCGGAACTACTTGACATAATTCAGGGTCTGCGTCCATACACAGCAGGGTAGCAGGTGATGGTGGTGAAGTTTCCAAACAGTGTCTCTGGCAATATGCTGACTGGAACTTGACACTTCCGGATTTCCAGTCTATCTGTGGATTGTGGGCCTGTAGCCAGGGTAGGCCCAGGATGATGGGAAATAAGGGCGAAGAAATTGCGTCTAAACGCAGCAGCTCTCGGTGGTTGGTGGAGGAGATGGTCAGCATCGGTGGGGTCTCCTTTGTTACCAGTCCAGATTTAACACGAGACCCATCGGCCAGGAATACAGTGAGTCCCTGTCCTCTGGTTTGTAGAGGAATGCGTTGCTGAGCTGCGAAGGACTGGTCGATGAAACAGCTACACGCTCCAGAATCAATAATAGCCGTCACTGATATGGTTCTTCCCGGTAGTTGGAAGGAGCGATATGAGCTGAGCTGGCAGACAAGGCAGGCAGGGGTGACTGCTTGAGTGAAGAAAGGGAAAGACACTTACGCAGCTTGGCAGGACAGGTATGTACGAAGTGACCGGCTTCTCCACAGTACAGGCAGAGGTTATTTACTCGTCGGCGTTGGCGTTCTTCTGGAGTCAAAGAAGAGCGAATCAGGCCCAATTCCATGGGTTTAGGCACCTCTGGAGTGGGGAAAGTGGAATTTCCAGGAGCCGGGTTAGGAGAAGCAGGCATCTTAGGTAACATCCAGGCTGGACGGAAGTGCTGTGTGGTTCTTTCAGACCTGCGTTCTCGTAGGCGGCGGTCAATCTGAATGGACAGAGTGATTAGGGCTTCCAGAGAGCTTGGCACCCCGACCCGAGCGAGCTCATCTTTCAGGCTTTCCGAGAGACCCAGACGAAATTGATGACGCAGGGCTGCGTCATTCCAGCTAGTGTCTGCACTCCAGCATCTAAAGTCAGTGACATAGTCCTCTGCTGCTCTATGGCCTTGCTGGAGTGTATGAAGAGCGGCTTCAGCAGTGGTGGTACGTTGTGGGTCATCATAAATCAGCGCCATGGCGTCAAAGAACATTTGCATGGTGTTTAGTTGTGCGTTGTTCTCTTCTAACAGCCGGTGGGCCCAAGACTGTGGTTCCCCTTGGAGGAGGCAAATAATGAATCTCACCTTGGTAGTTTCCAGGGAAAAAGTCTGTGGCTGGAGAGCAAAGTAGAGCTGACAGGCATTGCGAAAGGCTCTAAATTTACTCCGATCACCGGAAAACCTCTCAGGAGTAGGTACACGAGGCTCAGGGGGTAACATCATTACTGTATGGCTGGCTAAAGCCCCAGCTTGGGTGATGGAGGAGGCAGGATCAGATGCAGGAGCTATGGTTGCTGGATTGGACAGGGACTGTACCCACTCTTCGAGACGCACGTATCCTTCCTGCAGTGACTTAACCGTCTGTGTAAGAGCAGCAAGGTGCTGACATATTTCATTTACTGGAGAGGGTCCTCTTGCAGGCTCAGACATGGCTGTTTGGTACTGTTACGTACCTGGGATGTGAGCCTGACGTGTAGAGGAAGGCCTCTCGTACAACTCCGGCTCGCGGACCACTGGTAGTGATACAGCAGCCACAGGAGCACGGTGGGGTATGAGTGCCTGTAAACAGTTCAATAGTCCGTGTAGTAGCGGTGATCAGCAGGCAGATAGTAGATGAGCTGACACGATGCTTGACTGGTGGCAGGCTGGGATGAACCACAGAGCAGTACCAGATGCAGGCTTGCGTGGCTGGGAGCTGTAGCAGGCTGGATGAGCGAGATGCAGGGTCAGACAGGCCGGGTCGGTAATAATCAGGCAGATCAGGCATAGACGGTAGGCAGAAGAGAGGTCAGGTCACAAGCCAAGTAGTACCGGAAGATCAGCAGATATAATCAGCAGGCAGGATCAGAGTCTATGGGAAGCCGGGATCAGAACAGGCAGCAGGCAATCACAGGTAACAACAAGCTGGATCAGAATCAGAGGTCACACAGGAAACAGGATACAACACAGGAGCTGCAGACCAAACAGCAATGAACCTCTGTAGGAGCCCTGTTTAAATAGCCCGCCTGACTTCAGTATTAGTGACAGGTGTGTGTCTTAAAGTGCTAGTACGCATGTGTGCACGCCGGGTGCTTACATGGAAAGCCTGTCTTCCCTGACAACCTCCCATGGATGCGGATCGTCCAGGGAACGAAGCGGGAAAGAAGAAGACAGAAGATGCGGACGAGAAGACCGAAGGAAGAAGCAGAGGATCGGAGGAAGAAGAGAAGGAACTGGGGAGAAGAACAAGATGGAGAAAGCAAACCGAATGAAGACCAGAAGAAGATGGAAGAAGAAGAGGGGAAAGAAGAAGACATTAATAAAGAAATTGTCAAAAGCCGGCTATTGTCTTTTTTAACATTTTTGACACTTTTTTTGTGAAATGGTAGGCATTACCATTTCACACAGGAGGGCCGGGATCTGGGGGTCCTCTTGTTAAAGGGGGCTTCCGGATTCTGATAAGCCCACCGCCTGCATACCCCCACAACCACCGGGCAAGGGTTGTGGGGATGAGGCCCTTATCCCCATCAACATGGGGACATCATCCCCATGTTGAGGGCATGTGGCCTGGTACGGTTCAGGAGGGGGGCCGCTCTCTTGTCCCCCCTCTTTTCCTGCAGCCTGCCAGGTTGTGTGCTCAGATAAGGGTCTGGTATGGATTTTTAGGGGGACCCCCATGCCATTTTTTTTTAAATTTTGGCGTGGGGTTCCCCTTAATATCCATACCAGACCTGAAGGGCCTGGTATAGAATTTTGGGGGGACCCCCACACATTTTTTTTTAATTTTGGTTCGGGGTTCCCCTTAATATTCATAACAGACCCAAAGGGCCTGGTAATGCACTGTGGGGGAATCCCATTCTGTTTTTTTTAATGACTTTTATGTGTTTTGCAGAGACCTGACAATTCATTATAGCAGCTGGCACTACCACTAGTACTTTTAAATGACTTTTTTCCTTTGAAATGTCATTTTTCTGTCAGACTGTTCTAAACACGGGAAACATGCACCCCTTTACAGGCATACTATAGACACCCCCCAGGTATGAAATTTAAAGAAATATTTCACTTTTATTGTTTCACTTTAAGCATTATTAAAATCACTGCTCCTGAAAAAACTACCTTTTTTTAAAACTTTTTTTGCATTGATTCATGTCCCCTGGGGCAGGACCGGGGTCCCCAAACACTTTTTATGACAATAACTTGCATATTAACCTTCACAATTAGCACTTTTGATTTCTCCCATAGACTTTTAAAGGGTGTTCTTTTGAATTTGCCGCGAACACCCCAAATTGTTCACTATTTCGCGAACGGGCAAACAGCCAATGTTTGGGTCGAACTCATGTTCGACCCGAACAGACAGCCCATCCCTACTGAGGACATACCTTATCATGAGAACTCTTTTTTCTCCCCTTTTTTTCTAATTTTTTTGACTATTTATTATTCCAGTGTGGCCTCCTCTCGTGACATTATATATGTCCCTGACTAACTGTTTGACCTACTGTGGGAATGACATGTGTATCCTATGAATAGTCACAGTGAATGTATCATTTCAGAAGTGATATAGTGTGAATAATTTCTGTGGTTACATACTGTTCCTTTCAGGAATCATCCAGTTTAGATCTCGCCCCAGGGGGCTTGGGGAATTAACAGGCACTCGCAGGGGGTGTACTATATTGGGGGAGGGAGGAATTTACCCACTGCATGTTGTATTTCCCCTTCATTATGTTGAGAGGAGTATTTTTGAATTACCTGTTATATAGCTTTTGGGGAATTGTTTGACCATCGGAGATTTATTTCCAATAATAGGGATCTTTTTTTGGTCTTTTATCAGGGATTAAGGGATATCATTGTTGGTGTCTTTTGTATTTTTGCTCTTTTTCAGCGAATAAAATATTTGTAGTTTAACTCTTTAAGGTGTGTGTTTATATAATTTATTTTTTATTTTTCTTGTTCTCTATTTTTCTTGTTCTCTGTCTTTGCCCCTCCCACAATGGGGAGATTTCCTGCAGCAGTTTGTGTCTCTGCCCATCCCTCAATGGGGAGATTTCCTGCAGTAGTTTGTGTCTCTGCCCCTCCCACAATGGGGAGATTTCCTGCAGTAGTTTGTGTCTCTGCCCCTCCCACAATGGGGAGATTTCCTGCAGTGGTTTGTGTCTCTGCCCCTCCCACAATGGGGAGAATTCCCTGCAGTAGTTTTTGTCTCTGCCCCTCCCACAATGGGGAGATTTCCTTCAGTAGTTTGTGTCTCTGCCCCTCCCACGATGGGGAGATTTCCTGCAGTGGTTTGTGTCTCTGCCCCTCCCACAATGGGGAGAATTCCCTGCAGTAGTAGTGTCTCTTCCCCTCCCACAATGGGGAGATTTCCTGCAGTAGTTTGTGTCTCTGCCCCTCCCACAATGGGGAGATTTCCTGCAGTAGTTTGTGTCTCTGCCCCTCCCACAATGGGGAGATTTCCCTACAGTAGTTTGTGTCTCTGCCCCTCCCACAATAGGGAGATTTCCTGCAGTAGTTTGTGTCTCTGCCCCTCCCACAATGGGGGAGTTTTTTGCTCAGTGCCACTCCCACAGCTTTCAATGAATATCTATTGTCCATATTTGAGTCAGTAATCACGTGAGACAAATGTAAGAACGGGATTGGCTGTCCTCTGGGGTGTCCCCACTAGGGATGAGCCGAACACCCCCCTGTTTGATTCGCACCAGAACATGCAAACAGGCAAAACATTTGTTCGAACACCATTAAGGTCTATGGGACACGAACATGAATAATCAAAAGTGCTCATTTTAAAGGCTTATATGCAAGTTATTGTCATAAAAAAGTGTTTGGGGACCTGGGTCCTGCCCCAGGGGACATGGATCAATCCAAAAAAAAGTTTTAAAAATGGCCGCTTTTTTGGGAGCAGTGATTTTAATAATGCTTAAAGTGAAACAATAAAAGTGTAATATTCCTTTAAAGTTCATACCTGGGGGGTGTCTATAGTATGCCTGTAAAGGAGCGCATGTTTCCCGTGTTTAGAACAGTCTGACAGCAAAATTACATTTCAAAGGAAAAAAAGTCATTTAAAACTACTTGTGGCTATTAATGAATTGCCGGTCCGACAATACACATAAAAGTTCATTGATAAAAACGGCATGGGAATTCCCCACAGGGGAACCTCGAACCAAGATTTTAAAAAAATGACGTGGGGGGGTTCCAAACCTGAAGGGCCTGGTATGGATTTTAAGGGGAACCCCGGCCAAAATTTTTTGTAAAAATGGCGTGGGGTCCCCCCAAAAATCCATACCAGACCCTTATCCGAGCACGCAACCTGGCAGGCTACAGGAAAAGAGGGGGGATGAAAGAGCGCCCCCCCTCCTGAACTGTACCAGGTCACATGTCCTCAACATTGGGAGGGTGCTTTGGGGTAGCCCCCCAAAACACCTTGTCCCCATGTAGATGGGGACAAGGGCCTGGTATGGATTTTAAGGGGAACCCCGGCCAAAAATGTTTAAAAAAATGGCGTGGGGTCCCCCCAAAAATCCATACCAGACCCTTATCCGAGCACGCAACCTGGCAGGCTGCAGGAAAAGAGGGGGGGACGAAAGAGCGCCCCCCTCCTGAACTGTACCAGGCCACATGTCCTCAACATTGGGAGGGTGCTTTGGGGTAGCCCCCAAAACACCTTGTCCCCATGTAGATGGGGACAAGGGCCTCATCCCCACAACCCTTGCCTGGTGGTTGTGGGGGTCTGCGGGCGGGGGGCTTATCGGAATCTGGAAGCCCGCTTTAACAAGGGGACCCCCAGATCCCAGCCCTCCCCCTGTGTGAAATGGTAAGGGGGTACAAAAGTACCCCTACCATTTCACAAAAAAAGTGTCAAAAATGTTAAAAATGACAAGAGACAGTTTTTGACAATTTAAATGCTTCTTCATTCTTCTATCTTCTATCTTCTATCTTCCTTCAGTTTCTTCCTCCATCTTCTTCTTCTTCTGGTTCTTCTGGTTCTTCCTCCAGTGTTCTTGTCCAGCATCTTCCTCCGCGGTGTCTTCTGCCGCTCCGCATCCACCAAGATGGGAGGCTCCCGCTGAGTGACGCTTCTCCTCTTCTGACGGTTATTAAATAACAGAGGGCAGGGCCACCCGGTGACCCCACCCCCCCTGACGCACGGGGGCTTGATGGGGACTTCCCTGTGGCATTCCCCATGACGTCAGAAGGGGCGGGGTCACCTGTTATGTAATGGGTGACCCTGCCCCCCTCTGATGTCACGGGGAATGCCACAGGGAAGTCCCCGTCAAGTTCCCATGCGTCAGAGGGGAGCGGGGTCACTGGGTGGCCCACCCTCTGTTATTTAAGAACCATCATAAGAGGAGAAGCGTCACACAGCGGGAGTCTCCCATTTTGGTGGATGCGGAGCGGCCAGAGGAGAAGATAGGAAGAAGACGCCGTGGAGGAAGATGCTTGATGAGAACACCAGAGGAAGAACCAGAAGAACCAGAAGAAGAAGAAGACTGTCTCTTGTCATTTTTAACATTTTTGACACTTTTTTTGTGAAATGGAAGGGGTACTTTTGTACCCCCTTACCATTTCACACAGGGGGGAGGGCTGGGATCTGGGGGTCCCCTTGTTAAAGGGAGCTTCCAGATTCCGATAAGTCCCCCACCACAGACCCCCACAACCACCGGGCAAGGGTTGTGGGGATGAGGCCCTTGTCCCCATCAACATAGGAACAAGGTGTTTTGGGTGCTACCCCAAAGCACCCTCCCAATGTTGAGGGCATGTGGCCTGGTACGGTTCAGGAGGGGGGAGCTCTCTCATCCCCCTCTTTTCCTGCGGCCTGCCAGGTTGCGTGCTCGGATAAGGGTCTGGTATGGATTTTTGGGGGGACCCCACACCATTTTTTTTTTATTTTGGCGTGGGGTTCCCCTTATAATCCATACTAGACCTGAAGGGTCTGGTATAGATTTTGAGGGGGACCCCACACCATTTTTTAAAAAATTTTGGCCGGGGTTCCCCTTAATATCCATACCAGACCTGAAGGGCCTGGTATGGAATTTAGGGGGACCCCCACATTATTTTTTTTAAATTTTGGTTCGGGGTTCCCCAACACTTTTTATGACAATAACTTGCATATAAGCCTGTAAAATTAGCACTTTTGATTTCTCCCATAGACTTTTAAAGGGTCTTCCGGGGCTTTTGAATTTGCCTCGAACACCCCAAAATGTTCGCTGTTTGGCGAACTGGCGAACAGCCGATGTTCAAGTCGAACTCATGGCCCAGCCATCCGATCGGTGTAGTCCTCCTCAGACAGCGGCGTCTAATGTCAGTGCGATGGAATGCCGTGTAACCATGCCCAAGACATGTTTCATTGAGTTCACTCTTCAGAGGGAGTGGTGTCACTATCATGGTGGTGTGGTGGAAGAGTAGAAGATTTATCACACAAGAAGATTGAAAAACAACTGTTGAGCTTGATCATTCATTTCTTGTAATTTATTATCTATAGTGACACTTTTTCACTGGGTGTTGACATTTTTTTCATGATACTATTATTATTATTTTTATGTATAATTAGAGGGTCATAGGAATCATGCTGTTCTGACTCATTATTTTACACAATTTATATTAGCGCCACTATCTCAATCTGTACACGTGTGAGAGGTATAGTTTTGGGATTCTGATCAATTTACGTATTTATTTAAGTGGCAGCTTTTTTCACTGTACACTGTGTAGGTACACACATTTTGTATTCATTTACACATCTTTTATATAGCTTTGCACTTTTCTTTGACACAGTGCAGTAAGAGAGATTCAGGGGCGGTTTATTTGTATATCTCTTGCTACAAACCATATTTTTATTATTGTATTATCGTTGTTATTATTATTATATTATGTTGTAATATTATAATTATTATGAATATTTTTTTTAATATTATATAATTGTTGTTGTGGGTTTGTTTGTTTTTTTGTTTTTTTTATTTATCAATATTTTTTTATTAATATATATTTTTTCATTATATTATTGTTATCTTATTATTTTATTGTTTTAATATTATTGTTATTATCATTATTATTATTTTTATTGATAATATTGTAGTTTTTTATTATTGTATTTTCCTTGTTAATAAAATAATTTATTATTATGTTGTAATATTAATATCATTATCAATATTATGTTAAATATTTTATTGTTTTTATTTTTCTATTTGCTCGGCTGGCTGCATACAAGAAATCGGCGTCTACAGGGTGGAGATGCTCCGGGACAGAAATGGAGGATGGGGATTGGCTAAAGAGGTAGGCGATATTTGCAGATCCCACCACTACCGACAGATGGCATGCATAGGGTTAACCCATCATTCTATTCTATCAACCGTCAGACAAGTTAACACAAAGGGGCGATCAATTGCTTGGAACAAAAATATCTGTCCGATGGTCTTTGTTCCTCTATGACAATCAGTGCCCTGCCCCTCCTCCACTCTGCACAGGCATAATCATTTAGGCACGGTCATGCCAATCGCTCATGTTCATGCCGGCTGGGTTTTCTTGGCCACCTCCTAGTCAGGGTGACCTGCACAGGTGGGCAAATGGGGTTTAGTTGTCTCAGACTACTCCAAAGGACAGGGGGCTGCTGAGAGAACAGAAAATAAGGAGACTTCTCAAGACTTTGGAGACTTCCTAGTCACAGGTGTGAGATGACCTATTGAAGACGGATCTGAGGAAGGAGATGCCTTGTTCAAAAATGGGGACCATTCCTATTTTCCGATCCCTTAGCGACACCCCCCAAACTATCTGAGACAGCTGACCCCCATTTTGCCCACCGGTGCAGGTGACCCTTGCCTATCGAGAATGTAACCTGGAACATCGAATGACCCCACCAGAGGAAACCCATAGGGAGAGCCCCATGCCAAGCTGGCCATGAATGTTGGCACTGCTACCACCCCCCCCACACAAAGCAGACAGAGAGCAGTATAGTCTCACTTACCATGTTTTCAATGTCGTCAGTCTACGGAGACAGAGGGTAGAATTCAGCTGTTGTGGTACCTGTTATAATTTGATGCCCAATATATACCCAGACAAGACAGCGCCACACCCAGGGGAGCAACCTGATAAGAGATGAGCCAAGGATTTGGGGTGGAGGTATCGCCCTTCCTCCTCCTCCTCTCCTCATTGGCTCCCCTCTCCTCACAAGCTCTCCGAAATGTTGATAAAACTTTTAGTAAAACTATTCAGGTTGTGGTCCCTTAGGGAGGACTGGTTTTCATTTGGCATCTGGCTGAGAGAGATTGAGCCGGGTGAGCTTAGGACTGAGCCATCATTGCTGGGCTGCGAAAAAAACCTCCTTGGAATCCCTGAAGCCAACGGGAAACCCCCAAACCCCAGGAGGGCCAGTATGGTGACGGTGAACCTTTGACTTGTTCTGCAATTTTGAAGCAGGGTTATGGACTACCTCATGTTTTCTGTTTGCTGATGATGAGCTGTTTTTCTCTCTCTTTGCCTGTTTACTTGGAAAGAAAAAGGGACTGTTTGCCTTTACCAACATGCATGTCTGATGATCTTGAGATCCATGAGTGACACCATCTATTAACCCTTTTCTACTCTATCCAAAACAAAGTTTTGGCTTTAGATACACTTTGAAGGTACGACCATTATTGTCATTTTCTTAGTATATTAAAAAAAGTTTCAGCCTAGTCACATCCCCAAATCTCTGCCGTGGGACCCCGCTATTGGCAGCACCTGATGTGTGGGTCCAGGACAGCTATCAGAAATTTTTGGGGCTGCTTACACAGCTTTAGGCCTGGGACCCCCCCAGGCCTGACCACCAATGTTCCCCAGGGCCCACTGGCCATCCCACTGAATCCGCTCCTTCAGTGCAACCACTTTTATTTTAAACACGCTTGCAACTTAATTCATGCATCCCCATATATTCATCAAATAATTGGCCCAATCCAGCAAATAGACATTCCCATATATTCGGCAAAATGTTAGCCCAATCCAGCAAATAGACATCCCCATATATTCAGCAAAGAGACAGTCCAATCCAGCAGAGAGACATCCCCATATATGCAGCAAAGAGTTGGCCCAATCCAGCAAAGAGACATCCCAATATATTCAGCAAAGAGATGGGCCAATTCAGCAGAGAGACATCCCCCTATATTCAGCAAAGGGACATCCCCATATATTCAGGAAATAGATGGGCCAATCTAGCAAAGAGACATCATGTATTCAGCAAAGAGTTTGTCCAATCCAGCAAAGAGACATCCATATATATTTAGCAAAGAGACATCCCAATCCAGCAGAAAGACATCTCTATATATTCAGCAAAGAGTTGGGTCAATCTAGCGAAGAGACAGCTCAATCCAGTAAAGAAACATCCCCATATATTTAAAAGAGAGACATCTCTATATATTCAGCAAAGAGATGGCCTTTCCAGCAAAGAGACATCCCAATATATTCAGCAAAGAGACAGCCCAATCCAGCATTCAGCAAAAGGATGACTCAGTCCAGCAAAGAGACAGCCCAATCCAGAAGGAAGACATCCTCATATACTGTATTTAGCAAAGAGTTGGCCCAATTCAGCAAAGAGTCATCCCCATATATTTGGCAAAGAAACAGCCCAATCCAGCAGACATCTCCACATATATAGCAAAGAGATGGGCCAGTCCAGCAAAGAGACATCTCCATATATTCAGAAAATAGAATAGGCCAATCCAGCAAAGAGATATCCCCATATATTCAGCAAAGAGACAAATCCATATATGCAGCAAATAAACAGTACAATCCAGCAAAGAGACAGCCCAATCCAGCAGAGAGACATCCCCATATATGCAGCAAATAGACAGCCCAATCCAGCAAAGAGACATCCTTTGTTAAAAGATGGCATATTCAACAAACACAGCCAGGTCCTGCTAGTGGTCGCCTCCACACCTTTCAGATGGAAGACCCCCTCCCTGCACACACAGCCATCCCAGTCAGAGGAATCCCCCAGAAGGAAGGGAGGCAGAGAGGAGACTCTGGGCACCGCCATCTGCAGGCTGTAACAATTAAAGAAAAACTTTCCCCAGCCAAGCGGACTTTCTTCACTTCTGGGTGCCGCTGTATCAATCTCCTGTGGCAGACAAGTACATTACACTCCTGGCCCTTTTCTATATCAATCTGCCAGGCAGGTCTCCTCTCTGCCTCTGCCCACCCCCTTCCTTTACTTCTGAATTGGCCAGACTGGACCTGGAAAGTAACTCCACACAGCAGCCAAAGCAGCTTGGGGGGACTCCAGCCATGGTTGGGGCCTGGGTGGCCTGGCCCCTCAGGATACCTGGCCCCTTACATGTGTATGGGCTGTCCCCCCCGATGGCAGCCCTGTAGGGGGTCATACACCAACACAGACATACACGGTTTTCAAGCTCTCCAGGACTTCATTTCTGGAACTAACTCCAGTCAGTTAAAATAGAGACAAAAGCTCTGTAATCATTAATAAATCATTAGCAGCATAAATCCATCAATGTGACCTTTTTTCTACCTCTTACAGTCCCTGTACAGCAGAGATCAGACTGGAAGAGGAATAGGCAACACAAGGAGCCAATCAGTTTATGCAAGAAGAATGCTGATAGGCAGAGAGAGCAGGGTGACAACGAGATCGGCTTATCGCTGTGCTGCTTCTCCTTTCACTGTCCAATCACATTGTGGGGGCTCGTCCGGGATGACCTGGGCTCAGAGGAAGTGGGTTGAATGACAGGGTTTTTTTTGCACTTTTGCACTTCTAGCACATATATAACAAAACACTTTTAATGGGATATTTAACAGACCAGAAGTGGGCCAATCAGAGAAGATCATTGTTAATGTGTTGACCTGCAGCTGCTGTGAAGATTTTTATTGTGTTTCATGCTAGAGGCATATGAGACATGATGATGATATTTATATATTGTAGATAAGGATCTGTCCATTATACATGTACAATAGTAAATGTGTATATAAAGAAGAACAGCAGAGGGCACAACTGTGTAAGGTTATAGAAAATAGAAGGGCTTTGGGCGCTATTGTAACTTTGTACCGTTGTAAGGCTTTATATAAAGTAGAACAGCTGAGGGTGTTGTAAAGGTAAATTATTGGAAGGTAATAGATCAACACAGTCAAGTGCTGTCCATAAAACTTTTTTTAATCGCACTTAGTTACATTTTCAAGACACCCCTTCTTCTTCTCAGTCGAAGCTGTACTGATACATACTCACCTTGACAGAAAATCATAGAATCCAGTTGCAGCTTTGTACCATTGTAAGGTTATATACAAGATAATTTAAAAGAGCTAATAAAAGTCCTGGGTGGTTTAACTCCAATGTAAAAATGCATAAAAAAGCTAATGAGAAGGTCTTCAAAAAATACAAGGCTGAGGGATCATCACCAGCATTCCAACTTTCCAAAGAATGCAACAAGAAATGTAAGGGTGCAATCAGGGCGGCTAGTATAGAACGCGAAAGGCACATAGCGGAGGAGAGTAAGAAAGATCACAAGAAATTCTTTAAGTACATAAAAAGTAAGAGTGGGAGGTCAGATCATATGCAATATTTTATGTCACGCGGTATTTGCACAGCGGTCTTTCAATTGCAATTTTTTTGGGGAAAAAAGACACTTTCATGAATTTAAAAATAAACATTAAAGTAATCTCAATTTTTTTGTGTAATGTGAAAGATGATGTAACACCGAGTAAATAGATACATGTCACGCTTTGAAATTGTGCATACTCGTGGAATGGCGACAAACTGTGGTACCTAAAAATCCATAAAGGAGTTGCTTTAAAAAGAATTAACGGTTACCAGGTTAGAGTTACAGAAGAGGTCTGTTGCTAGAATTATTGCTCTCACTCTGATGATCATGGCTATCTCTCACATGTGCGATTTGAACACTGTTTACATATGACTTATGCATGCGTTTTCTTTGCTGCGCAAGCTCGCGAGGTCAGGGGCTCATTAAAAAAACAAATGTATTTATTATTAATTTTTATTTTTTTACATTGTCTCTTTAAAAAAAATAATAATTTGATCACTTTTATTGCTGTCACAAGGATCGTAAACATCCCTTGTGTCAGTAATAGGTGGGGAAAGGTACTTTTTACGGAGGGATCCGTAAAAATCCCTCTTTTGCACTTCAAAGTATATATATATATATATATATATATATATATATATATATATATATATATATATATAGTCATTTTTCTTTAATCTGCGCCATTGGCAGCCGACTAAACCGGAATTGACGTTGTGGCGTTGCTTCTGTGTTTACACATAGGAGACTCGATGGAAGCCGATTCCAGATTCGTTTCAGTCTCTCTCTAGCCGGTGGAAGTGCTGGATCATGGACGGAGGCCCGGGAAGAGCTACAGAAGTAGGCTGGTGGAGGGGATGACCCCTCCCGCTCCTGTGGGATAACAACCAACTGGCTTTTAGCCGCATCAGTTGTTATCCTTTAAGAGCGAACCACCCGCTCTAAAAAACGTTGTCATGCATCACCCCGGTATAACCCCTGAAAGTCGTGAACGCAAAAGTGCGTATGGTCGGCGCTAAGGGGTTTAGGAACTCAAGTAATTGTAAATTAGGAAATTGTTCCTAATTTTTATGACCAGTCTACTGACTGGAATGGTACCAGCTGATTGGAGAAAAGCCAATGTAGCACCAATATTTCAAAAAGGCCCAAAATACATCCCTGGGAATTACAGACCAGTTAGCCTAACATCAATAGTAGGGATGAGCTTCGTGTTCGAGTCGAACCCATGTTCGACTCGAACATCGGCTGTTCGATCATTCGCCGAATTGCGAACGATATGGGCCGTTCGCGCCAAATTCATGTGGCGCATCATGGCCCATAATTCACAGAGGCATCGCTGTGCATTGCTGGCTGATGATTGGCCAAGCATGCACTATGACCCGCATGCTTGGCCAATCACAGTGCCATCGGTAGAGAGAGCTGTAATTGGCCAAAGCCAGGGTGGCTTTGGCCAATTATGGCTCGGGGGTTTAGAACACTCCCCACACTATATAAGGCCGCCTACACGGTGGCCCTGTGTAGTGTGTTCCAGCGTGCTTAGATAGAGAGAGAGAGAGACAGTGTCATTTCATTTGAGTTAGCTAGATTAGGCAGGACAGTCAGTCAGTTAGCTGCACTTACAGTGTATTGTGTATATATATGCATCCCAGGTGTTGTATATATAATATATATATATATATATATATATATATATATATATATATATATATATATACTATATTCAGTTTAGCTAGATCCGTTCCTGTTATCTTCCTACTGACAGGCAGGCTTGTCTTGTTACAGTACTTACAGCTACCTGAAGAAAATTGCTGGTGTTCGTTTGATCCTATTAGTACCACAGTCAGGCAGCTAGACTATTGACAGGTAGTGTAGTGCGTCCTCCTCACAGTGTTCAGTTAAAGCTACAAGTTAGTTTAGTGTGACCTCTGCACAGTGTTCAGCTAAAGCTACAAGTTAGTGTAGTGCATCCTGCTCACAGTGTTCAGCTAAAACTACAAGTTAGTTTAGTGTGACCTCTGCACAGTGTTCAGCTAAAACTACAAGTTAGTGTAGTGAGACCTCTGCACAGTGTTCAGCTAAAGCTACAAGTTAGTGTAGTGCGTCCTGCTCACAGTGTTCAGCTTAAACTACAAGTTAGTGTAGTGAGACCTCTCCACAGTGTTCAGCTAAAGCTACAAGTTAGTGTAGTGCGTCCTCCTCACAGTGTTCAGCTAAAGCTACAAGTTAGTGTAGTGCGTCTTACTCACAGTGTTCAGCTAAAACTACAAGTTCGTGTAGTGAGACCTCTGCACAGTGTTCAGCTAAAGCTACAAGTCAGTGTAGTACATCCTGCTCACAGCATTCAGCTAAAACTGCAAGTTAGTGTAGTGAGACCTCTGCACAGTGTTCAGCTAAAGCTACAAGTTAGTGTAGTGTGTCCTGCTCACAGTGTTCAGCTAAAACTACAAGTTAGTGTAGTGAGACCTCTGCACAGTGTTCAGCTAAAGCTACAAGTTAGTGTAGTGCGTCCTGCTCACAGTGTTCAGCTAAAACTACAAGTTAGTGTAGTGCGTCCTCCTCACAGTGTTCAGCTAATACTACAAGTTAGTGTAGTGAGACCTCTGCATGGTGTTCAGCTAAAACTACAAGTTAGTGTAGTGAGACCTCTGCACAGTGTTCAGCTAAAGCTACAAGTCAGTGTAGTACATCCTGCTCACAGCATTCAGCTAAAACTACAAGTTAGTGTAGTGAGACCTCTCCACAGTGTTCAGCTAAAGCTACAAGTTAGTGTAGTGCGTCCTCCTCACAGTGTTCAGCTAAAGCTACAAGTTAGTGTAGTGCGTCTTACTCACAGTGTTCAGCTAAAACTACAAGTTCGTGTAGTGAGACCTCTGCACAGTGTTCAGCTAAAGCTACAAGTCAGTGTAGTACATCCTGCTCACAGTGTTCAGCTAAAACTGCAAGTTAGTGTAGTGAGACCTCTGCACAGTGTTCAGCTAAAGCTACAAGTTAGTGTAGTGTGTCCTGCTCACAGTGTTCAGCTAAAACTACAAGTTAGTGTAGTGAGACCTCTGCACAGTGTTCAGCTAAAGCTACAAGTTAGTGTAGTGCGTCCTCCTCACAGTGTTCAGCTAATACTACAAGTTAGTGTAGTGAGACCTCTGCATGGTGTTCAGCTAAAACTACAAGTTAGTGTAGTGCGTCCTCCTCACAGTGTTCAGCTAAAGCTACAAGTTAGTGTAGTGCGTCTTACTCACAGTGTTCAGCTAAAACTACAAGTTCGTGTAGTGAGACCTCTGCACAGTGTTCAGCTAAAGCTACAAGTTAGTGTAGTACATCCTGCTCACAGTGTTCAGCTAAAACTGCAAGTTAGTGTAGTGAGACCTCTGCACAGTGTTCAGCTAAAGCTACAAGTTAGTGTAGTGTGTCCTGCTCACAGTGTTCAGCTAAAACTACAAGTTAGTGTAGTGAGACCTCTGCACAGGGTTCAGCTAAAGCTACAAGTTAGTGTAGTGCGTCCTCCTCACAGTGTTCAGCTAAAGCTACAAGTTAGTGTAGTGTGTCCTGCTCACAGTGTTCAGCTAAAACTACAAGTTAGTGTAGTGAGACCTCTGCACAGGGTTCAGCTAAAGCTACAAGTTAGTGTAGTGCGTCCTCCTCACAGTGTTCAGCTAAAACTACAAGTTAGTGTAGTGCGCCCTCCTCACAGTGTTCAGCTAAAGCTACAAGTTAGTGTAGTGCGTCTTACTCACAGTGTTCAGCTAAAACTACAAGTTCGTGTAGTGAGACCTCTGCACAGTGTTCAGCTAAAGCTACAAGTTAGTGTAGTACATCCTGCTCACAGTGTTCAGCTAAAACTGCAAGTTAATGTAGTGAGACCTCTGCACAGTGTTCAGCTAAAGCTACAAGTTAGTGTAGTGAGACCTCTGCACAATGTTCAGCTAAAACTACAAGTTAGTGTAGTGCGTCCTCCTCACAGTGTTCAGCTAAAGCTACCTGTAGAAGATGATTGGTGGTGTTCTATCAGTACTATCTATCAGTATATATATATATATACATATATATATATATATATATATATATACATATATATATATATATATATGTATATATATCCCAGCTTGGTACAGCTACAAGCCATTAGTATGTCTGGAAGGCCAACAAGGAGAGGCAGACAGTCAAAAGCCAATAAAAGTGGGCAAGCAGGCTCTCTGTCTAGAGGCAACAGTGCTGGTCATGGAGACGGTGCATCCTCATCAGTAGGGATGAGCCGAACACCCCCCTGTTCGGTTCGCACCAGAACATGCGAACAGGAAAAAAGTTTGTTCGAACACGCGAACACCGTTAAAGTCTGTGGGACACGAACATGAATAATCAAAAGTGCTAATTTTAAAGGCTTATATGCAAGTTATTGTCATAAAAAGTGTTTGGGGACCTGGGTCCTGCCCCAGGGGACATGGATCCATGCAAAAAAAAAGTTTTAAAAACGGCCGTTTTTTATGGAGCAGTGATTTTAATAATGCTTAAACTCAAACAATAAAAGTGTAATATCCCTTTAAATTTCATACCTGGGGGGTGTCTATAGTATGCCTGTAAAGGGGCGCATGTTTCCTGTGTTTAGAACAGTCTGACAGCAAAATGACATTTCAAAGGTAAAAAGTAATTTAAAACTACTCGCGGCTATTGCATTGCTGGTCCGACAATACACATAAAAGTTAATTGATAAAAACAGCATGGGAATTCCCCACAGGGGAACCCCGAACCAAAATGTAAAAAAAATATGACGTGGGGGTCCCCCTAAATTCCAAACCAGGCCCTTCAGCTCTGGCATGGATATTAAGGGGAACCCTGGCCAAAATTTAAAAAAAAATGACGTGGGAGTCTCCCTAAATTCCATACCAGACCCTTCAGGTCTGGTATGGATATTAAGGGGAACCCTGGCCAAAATTTAAAAAAAAAATGACGTGGGGTCCCCCCAAAAATCCATACCAGACCCTTATCCGAGCACACAACCTGGCAGGCCGCAGGAAAAGAGGGGGGACGAGAGAGCACCCCCCTCCTGAACCATACCAGGCCACATGCCCTCAACATTGGGAGGGTGCTTTGGGGTAGCCCCCCAAAACACCTTGTCCCCATGTTGATGAGGACAGGGGCCTCATCCCCACAACCCTGGCCAGTGGTTGTGGGGGTCTGCAGGCGGGGGGCTTATCGGAATCTGGAAGCCCCTTTTAACAAGGGGACCCCCAGATCCCGCCCCCCTGTGTGAAATGGTAAGGGTTTTGTACCCCTACCATTTCACTAAAAAACTGTAAAAAATGTTAAAAATGACAAGAGAGTTTTTGACAATTCCTTTATTTAAATGCTTCTTTCTTCTTTCTTCTATCTTCCTTCATCTTCTTCTTCTTCTGGTTCTTCTGGCTCTTCTGGTTCTTCCTCCGGCATTCTCGTCCAGCATCTCCTCCGCGGCATCTTCTATCTTCTTCTCCTCGGGTCGCTCCGCACCCATGGCATGGGGGGAGGCTCACGCTCTTCTCTTCTTCATCTTCTTCTCTTCTTCTCTTCATTTTCTTCTCCGGGCCGCTCCGCACCCATGCTGAAATGGAGGGAGGCTTCCGCTGTGTGACGCATCTCCTCTTCTGACGGTTCCTTAAATAATAGGGGGTGGGGCCACCCGGTGACCCCGCCCCCTCTGACGCACGGTGACTTGACGGGACTTCCCTGTGACGTCACGGGGAATGCCACAGGGAAGTCACGTCATGTCCCGTGCATCAGAGGGGGCGAGGTCACCGGGTGGCCCCGCCCCCGTTATTTAAGAACCATCAGAAGAGGAGACGCGTCACACAGCGGGAGCCTCCCACCATGCCAGCATGGGTGCGGAGCGGCCCGGAGAAGAAGAGAAGAAAAGAAGAAGAGAAGAAGAGAAGAAGAGAAGAAGATGAAGAAGATGAAGAAGATGAAGAAGAAGATGAAGAAGGTGAAGAAGATGAAGATAAGAGCGGGAGCCTCCCTCCATGCCATGGGTGCGGAGCGGCCCGAGGAGAAAAAGATAGAAGACGCCAATGAGGAGATGCTGGACGAGAACACCGGAGGAAGAACCAGAAGAGCCAGAAGAACCAGAAGAAGAAGAAGATGAAGGAAGATAGAAGAAAGAAGAAGCATTTAAATCAAGGAATTGTCAAAAACTGTCTCTTGTCATTTTTAACATTTTTGACACTTTTTTAGTGATATGGTAGGGGTACACCCCTTACCATTTCACATGGGGGGCTGGGATCTGGGGGTCCCCTTGTTAAAGGGGGCTTCCAGATTCCGATAAGCCCCCCACCCGCAGACCCCCACAACCACCAGCCAGGGTTGTGGGGATGAGGCCCTTGTCCTCATCAACATGGGGACAAGGTGTTTTGGGGGCTACCCCAAAGCACCCTCCCAATGTTGAGGACATGTGGCCTGGTACGGTTCAGGAGGGGGGGTGCTCTCTCATCCCCCCTCTTTTCCTGAATCCTGACAGGCTGCGTGCTCGGATAAGGGTCTGGTATGGATTTTTGGGGGATCCCACATCATTTTTAATAAAAATTTTGGCCAGGGTTCCCCTTAATATCCATACCAGACCTGAAGGGCCTGGTATGGAATTTAGGGAGACCCCCACGTCATTTTTTTTTAAATTTTGGTTCGGGGTTCCCCTGTGGGGAATTTCCATGCCATTTTTATCAACGAACTTCTATGTGTATTGTCGGACCGGCAATGCAATAGCCGCGAGTAGTTTTAAATTACTTTTTTCCTTTGAAATGTCATTTTGCTGTCAGACTGTTCTAAACACGGGAAACATGCGCCCCTTTACAGGCATACTATAGACACCCCCAGCTACGAAAGTTAAAGGGATATAACACTTTTATTGTTTGACTTTAAGCATTAATAAAATCACTGCTCCTGAAAAAACGGCCATTTTAAAAAAAAATTTTTTGCATTGATCCATGTTCCCTGGGGCAGGACCCAGGTCCCCAAACACTTTTATGACAATAACTTGCATATAAGCCTTTAAAATTAGCACTTTTGATTTCTCCCATAGACTTTTAAAGGGTGTTCCGCGGCATTCGAATTTGCCATGAACACCCCAAATTGTTCGCTGTTCGGCGTACTTGCGAACAGCCAATGTTCGAGTCGAGCATTAGTTCGACTCGAACTCGAAGCTCATCTCTACTCATCAGCACGTGGCCGTGGGACATGCTTGGCCTTTTTTTCGGCAGCTGGCCGTGTTGAGCTGCAACATGCGGAAGACATGGTCGAGTGGATGACCAAGCCGTCCTCATCCTCCTCATCCTCTCTCACCCATGCTCAGGGTACTTTGGCAAAGCAGCGGCCTCTTCCCTTGGCTCAATGTCATCAGTGACTCCTTCCCTAGCCCCACCATGTCCTCCTGAGGAGTCCTTTAAACTGTTTGACCACAGTGTTGGGTACATGCTCCAGGAGGATGCCCAGAATTTGGAAGGCTCTGATGATGATACTGAGCTAGATGAAGGCAGTAATGTCAGCATGGACAGAGAGGGTGCCCAAGAAGGACAGCAATCTGGCAGTCATGCTCCCCCTGCTGCAGCATACTGCCAGGTTTGCTCCAGTGATGAGGAGGGAGGGGATAATGAGGTCACTGACGCAACGTGGGTGCCTGATAGGAGAGAGGAGGAGGAGGAGGCGGCACATCACCAATGAGGCAGGATGCCCTCCAGGGGCCAGCCTAAGGGCAGCACACTGACTGCATCACACCCCAAAGCTCCACATGTGCAGGGCACTGCAGTCTCTGCACGTTATTCAAAAAGTTCTTTGGTGTGGGCCTTTTTTGAGACGAGTGCATCAGATCGCACCGCTGCTATTTGCAACATATGTCTCAAGCATATCTCACGTGGCCAAAACATCTCCCGCTTGGGTACCACATGCTTGACCAGACATATGTTGACCTGCCATGCAGTTCGTTGGCAAGGGTATCTAAAAGACCCACACCAAAGAACAAAGAGGACCTCTCCTTGCTCCTCATCAGCTGAGATCTCCAACCCCACTATACCTTCAGTCCTCTCTGAGACCTGCACTGAGAGGAATGAAGGTGTAGAATTAGGTGTTTCACAGCCAAGTACTTGTGGGCAATCTGCTTTTAGTACACCGATGTCAGATTGTACCAGGCAAATTTCCCTGCCCCAGCTGCTGCACCGCTGAAAGAAGTTTGCTCCCAGCCATCCACATGCCCAGCGGTTGAATGCTAGCTTGGCAAAATTGCTAGCACTTCAACTGCTGCCTTATCAGTTGGTAGACTCTGCCCCCTTCCGTGAGTTTGTGGAATGTGCGGTTCCTCAGTGGCAGGTACGCAAACGCCACTTTTTCTCACGGAAGGCGATTCCGGCTCTCTACCGCCATGTGGAAGGCAATGTCCATGCCTCGCTGGAAAGGGCGGTCAGCGGTAAGGTGCATATTACTGCTGACTCATGGTCCAGCAGGCATGGACAGGGACATTACCTAAGTTTCATGGCGCATTGGGTGACTCTGCTGGCAGCTGGGAAGGATGCAGGACAAGGTGCAGTAGGGTTGGAGGTTGTTCCACCACCACGCCTCCAAAATGCCACTAGTAATGATTGTGACACACCTCTCTCCTCCGCCCCCTCCTCTTCTTCTTCCTCCATGGCCTCTTCCTGTGCTTTGTCCTCGGAACCAGACGTTCAAGGGGCTATGCATGTATGCAGGCCAAAAGATGCCATGCGGTGCTTGAGCTGGTGTGCTTGGGGGACAGGAGCCACACTGGGGCAGAGGTTCTGTCAGCTCTGCAGGGGCAGGTTCAGAGGTGGTTGACGTCATGCCAACATAAGGCAGGAATGGTGGTTTGTGACAAAGGCAAAAACCTCCTCTCTGCCCTCCGACAGGGACAAATGACCCATGTGCCCTGTTTGGCTCACGTCCTTAACTTGGTGGTGCAGCGGTTCTTGGGCAGGTACCCGGGCTTATAGGATGTCCTGAGGCAGGCCAGGAAAGTCTGTGTGCATTTCCGCCGGTCATATAATGCCAGTGCTCGGCTGGCAGACCTCCAAAAGGAGTTTAACCTGCCCAAGAACCGCCTAATCTGTGACATGCCCACCAATTGGAACTCAACATTGGCCATGCTGCAGCAGCTGCAGAAGCAGCAGAGGGCCATCAATGAGTACCCGTGCGACTATGGCACCAGGACAGGGTCAGGGGAGCTTGTTTTTTTTCCACACGCCAGTGGGCCATGATCAGGGATGCATGCACTGTCCTGTCACCATTTGAGGAGGCCACGAGGATGGTGAGCAGTGACAGTGCATGCATCAGTGACACTGTCCCCCTTGTCCACCTGTTGGAGCATACGCTGTGTGGAATAATGGACAGGGCACTTGAGGCAGAACAGAGGCAGGAAGAGGAGGACTTCCTTAGCTCTCAAGGCCCCCTTTATCCAGACAGTGTTCTTGCGTGCCCGCCGATCACACAGGAAGATGACGAGGATGAGGAGGAGGAGGATTGTGTCAATATAGAGGTGGAGCCTGGCACTCAGCATCAGCAGCAGTCTTTAAGGGATCAGTCCCAAGAAACACATGGACTTGTACGTGGCTGGGAGGAGATGGCTGTGGACCATGTCATCCTTAGTGACCCAGAGGACTCCGGACCGAATGCCTCAGCAAACCTATACTGCATGGCCTCCCTGATTCTGCAAAGCCTGCGTAAGGATCCTCGTATTCGTGGTATCAAGGAGAAGGACCAATACTGGCTGGCAACCCTCCTTGATCCACGTTACAAGGGTAAGGTTGCGGACCTTATCTTGCCATCGCAGAGGAAACAGAGGATGAAACATCTTCGGGAGGCCTTGCAGAAAGGTTTGTGCAATGCGTTCCCAGAGACTGGGAGGTTATAAACTCCTGTTTCTGGACAACATGTTGCTGAGGCTTCCGTCAGTCAAAGAAGGAGTGGTGGAGAAGGTGGCCATCTGACCGATGCGTTCAGACAATTTTTTAGTCCGCAGCCCCAAGGTATGATCAGTTCCAGCAACCATCGCCAGCGTCTGTTTTACATGGTGCAGGAATACCTAGGGGCAAGATCTGACTTGGACACCGTTCCCACCGAAAATCCTCTGGGTTACTGGGTCTTGAGGATGGATCACTGGCCAGAGCTTGCACAGTATGCAATTGAGCTACTGGCCTGTCCTGCATCCAGCGTTCTTTGGGAATGCACATTCAGTGCTGCTGGAGGCTTTGTAACCGATCACAGGGTGCGTCTGTCCACCAACTCAGTCGATCGACTGACCTTCATAAAAATGAATCAGTCTTGGATCACCACCAGCTACCAAGCACCTGATGCTGATGTAACTGAATAATTGTTTTGGAAATGTCAGATCCCTTCAAAGACTGCCTATGCTGATGCTGAGTGACTATGCTGTCATGCTGAGTAATTATCCTCTTCCTCCTCAATGATCATGCTGATAGCTTGTAAGAACATTTTTGGTTCTGGGCGCCGCCACCAGTGCCTAATGCCCAATTTTTCAGCCCCTGTTTAACAGGGGCGTGTAATTACAATATTTGATGCAATACTTTGCAGCAGAGCTCATTCCTGCGTTCCAACTAGAGTATCTGTGAGGGGTTGCAGTGTTGTGGCACCAGCACCAGTGCCTAAGGCCTAATTTTTCAACCCCTGTTTAACAGGGGCATGTAATTACAATTGTTGATGCAATACATTGCAGCAGGGCTCGTTCCTGCGTTCCAACTACAGTTTCTGTGAGAAGTTCACAGCAGGGCCCGTTTCTGCACCCACCAAGAGTGAGTGAGGACTTACAGTGTTGTGGCACCAGCACCACCACCACCACCAAAGGCCCAATTTTTTAGCCCCTGTTCAACAGGGGCATGTAATTACAATTCTTGATCTAATATTTCACAGCAGGGCCCGTTTCTGCGCCCACCAAGAGTGAGTGAGGTCTTACAGTATTGTGGCACCAGCACCACCGCCACCACCAAAGGCCCAATTTTTCTGCCCCTGTTCAACAGGGGCATGTAATTACAATTCTTGATCTAATATTTCACAGCAGGGCCCAGTTCTGTGCCCACCAAGAGCGAGTGAGGACTTACAGTGTTGTGGCACCAGCACCACCACCACCACCAAAGGCCCAATTTTTCTGCCCCTGTTAAACAGGGGCATGTAATTACAATTCTTGATCTAATATTTCACAGCAGGGCCCTGTAAGGCCTTACAGTGTTGTGGCCACAACAACACTTAAGGCCCAAATTTCTGCTGAGTATATAGGGCAGGCCACTACTTTCAAACATCCAGCTTACAAACGACTCCTACTTGCAAATGGAAGGAGACAACAGGAAGTGAGATGAAATCTTCCCCTAGGAAGGGAAATTCTCTCCTGTAAGAGTTAATATGGGAAAAAAATTTCTCCTTTCCACTGATGCTTTATCACCAATCCTTGTTTCACAAAAAAACCCAAATTTTCAAAAAACATTTGTCATTGGGACAAAAAGTGAGGTGAAATCTTCTGAAGAGGAGGAAAGACAGCAAAACAAATGTCACAGGGGTGATAACCCTTCCCTATGTTTTTCAAAAAGCTTAAAAAAGATTTTTTGGCTGGAGCTAAACACGTTAAAAATGTACCAGTTCAAAATTACAAACAGATTCTACTTAACAACAAACCTACAGTCCCTGTCTTGTTTGCACCGCCTGTATACTGCTGTTCAGAGTATATAGGGCCTGGTGGCCCCACACCTTTCCTTTTTTTAATTTGGGTGCGGGGTTTCCCATTAATATCCATACAAGACCCAAAGGGCCTGGTAATGGATTGAGGGGTACCCATGTCGTTTGTCTCACTGATTTTCATCCATATTGCCAGGACATTACATTAAAGCCGCAAGCAGTTTTAAATGACTTTTTTCCTTTAAAAAAGACATTTTGTGCAGGGACTGTTCTAAGCACGGGAAACATGTGCCACTTTACAGGCATACTATAGACACCCCCCAGGTACGATATTTAAAGGAACATTTCACTTTTTTTTAACTTTAAGCATCATTAAAATCACTGCTCCCGAAAAAACTGACATTTTTACAACTTTTTTTGCAATGATACATGTCCCCTGGGGCAGGACCTGGGTCCTCAAACCCTTTTTAGGACAATACCATGAAAATTAGTCTTTAAAATGAGCACTTTTGATTTCGAACGTTCGAGTCCAATAGACGTCAATGGGGTTCTAACGTTCGTGTGAATTTTCAGTCCGTTCGCAGGTTCTGGTGCGAACCGAACCGGGGGGTGTTTGGCTCATCCCTAATTATGACTAAATCTCAATCATGTAACTATGATAGACCACCTCCATCCCATCCTGCAGATATACAAGCCTTCTCCGTCTCACTGATAGGGACTACGAGGATTACACCGGGACTACACCGTATGACGACATCCTAATGAGGATGTTTTTTGCTCGGGATGTATGATTTCGGCAAACGGGCTCAAAAAATCTTTATATGAGCATCTTGCTGTACCCAAAGGTCTACCGCCTGCTCCTGTTCTCCATTCCACAAGATAAATAAAACCAGTACTTACTGGAAAATAATGAATTGTTCTGTCTGTTCTTCCAATAATGAATTCCGGAGATCTAGGACCTCATGCGAGTTCTGAACAATCGGTGATCTTTACCTGAACAAACTAATAGTCACAGAACAGGCCGTCCTCACAGTATATCTCATCCTCATTGAACTGTTTATCTGCGTTTTGTCAACATCAACGTCATGTCACACGCCGATGTTTGTCTTTAACCCGTAATGTGGCCTGTACATAACAGAATGCATCTAAAAACCCAAGAGAATATTGGAAATTGCATTAATGAAAGGTTATAAGCCCTGTCACTTGGGGGTCCCAGAACCATGGTACCCAGACACTTGGAGGTCCCAGAACAATGACACCCGGACACTTGGGGGCCACAAAACAATGACACCTGGACACTTGGGGGTCCCAGAATAATGACACCTGGACACTTGGGAGTCCCAGAACAATGACACCCGGACACTTGGGGGTCCCAGAACAATGACACCGGACATTTGGGGGTCTCAGAACAATGACACACTGACACTTAGGGGTCCCAGAACAATGACACCTGGACACTTGGGGGTCCCAGAACAATGACACATGCGGACACTTGGAGGTCCCAGAACAATGACACATGCGGACACTTGGGAGTCCCAGAACAATGACACCCGGAAACTCAGGAATATTGGATTATGGTCATTGGTATTTTATAGATCAATTGATGCAGAAAACAGAAACATAGAAGCATTTAAAGGATTAATTTCTCGTTTATTGGGATGTCAGTCTTTGTACAAGGGTCTCCTCCATGGCTGTGGAATGAACAGTCTGAGTGCCTCAGCTGCTCTCACAGAAGAAGGTGTTGCAGGCCACGGTCAAAGAGGCCACCAAGGTGACAAACTCCTGAAAGTCCACCTCCCATCTCCATTCTCATCCAGCTTCTTCAGGATGCTGTCTACGGAGGTGGCGTCTTTTTGCTCCTATAGAAGGAAGACTTAGATTTAATTAACCATCGTTTTCCCATCTTTCCCCGGTTCCTGCCTATATTACACCGAGATTCCATTCTAGAAGAGTATCCCACAGGAAATAAAAAAGAGTATTTAGTTTGGAAATCTGAGTCTTTCGTGGTAAAAATTCTACATGTCTGTTTTTTTCATCTTAGTAGTTTGTGCATCAAGATTATTATATTTAGAATTAGTCAACGCTATGCAACCCTCAATATATTTTTTAGATAATGATTTTTGAATGTCAAGTATCAGCAAAAAGACTTTTCAGAGGGTTCCCCAATCACCAATTTGGCTGTTGATTGTGTGTGACCTGCTTTAGAAAGTAACTACATGCAGAATCTGGAGTAGAGTTAAAAGATATCATATTACTTTTTATTTATTTATTCTGGAGTCCTTGTCCGGTTCACAAAGGGGGGCTTCAAAGTTGCCCAACTACAGCTCGACTTGCAAAACTACTTCTGTATAGGGATGAGCTTTGAGTTTGAGTTGAACTCATGTTTGACTCAAACATCGGCTGTTTGCCAGTTCGCTGAACAGCAAACAATTTGGGGTGTTCGCGGCAAATTCGAAAGCCACGGAACACCCTTTAAAAGTCTATGGGAGAAATCAAAAGTACTAATTTTAAAGGCTTATATGCAAGTTATTGTCATAAAAAGTGTTTGGGGACCTGGGTCCTGCCCCAGGGGACATGGATCAATGCAAAAAAAGTTTTAAAAACGGCCATTTTTTCGGGAGCAGTGATTTTAATAATGCTTAAAGTGAAACAATAAAAGTGTAATATCCCTTTAAATTTCGTACCTGGGGGGTGTCTATAGTATGCCTGTAAAGGGGCGCATGTTTCCCATGTTTAGAACAGTCTGACAGCAAAATGACATTTCAAAGGAAGAAAGTCATTTAAAACTACTCGCGGCTATTAATAAATTGCCGGTCCGACAATACACATAAAACTTCATTGATAAAAATGGAATGGGAATTCCCCACAGGGGAACCCCGAGCCAAAATTTAAAAAAAAAAATGACGTGGGGGTCCACCTAAATTCTATACCAGGCCCTTCAGGTCTGGTATGGATATTAAGAGGAACCCCGGGCCAAAATTTTTTAAAAAATGGCGTGGGGTCCCCCCAAAACCTATACCAGACCCTTCAGTTCTGGTATGGATTTTAAGGGGAACCCCATGCCAAAATAAAAAAAATGGCGTGGGGTCCCCCCAAAAATCCATACCAGACCCTTATCTGAGCACGCAACCTGGCAGGCCACAGGAAAAGGGGGGGGATGAGAGAACGCACCCCCTCCTGAACTGTACCAGGCCACATGCCCTCAACATTGGGAGGGTGCTTTGGGGTCCCCCCTAAAGCACCTTGTCCCCATGTTGATGAGGACAAAGGCCTCATCCCCACAACCCTTGGCCGGTGGTTGTGGGGGTCTGCGGGTGGGGGGCTTATCGGAATCTGGAAGCTCCCTTTAACAAGGGGACCCCCAGATTCCGGCCCTCCCCCTGTGTGAAATGGTAAGGGGGTACCCCTACCATTTCACAAAAAAAGTGTAAAAAATGTTAAAAATGACAAGAGACAGTTTTTGACAATTCCTTTATTTAAATGCTTCTTCTTTCTTCTATCTTCTATCTTCCTTCGGTTTCTTCCTTCATCTTCTTCTTCTTCTGGTTCTTCCTCTTGTGTTCTCGTCCAAAATCTTCCTCCACTGCGTCGGTGTCTTCTTCCCTTCTCCTCAGGCCGCTCCGCATCCATGATGGCATGGAGGGAGGCTCCCACTGTGTGACGCTTCTCTTCTTCTGATGGTTCTTAAATAATGGGGAGGCGGGGCCACCCGGTGACTCCTCCCCCTCTGACGCACGGGGACTTGACAGGGACTTCCCTGTGGCATTCCCCATGATGTCAGAGGGGGCGGGGTCACCCGTTATGTAACCCCACCCCCTTCTGACATCACGGGGAATGCCACAGGGAAGTCCCCTTCAAGTCACCGTGCGCCAGAGGGGGTGGGGTCACTGGGTGGCTCCACCCCCCCATTATTTAAGAGCTGTCAGAAGAGGAGAAGCGTCACACAGCGGGAGCCTCCCTCCATGCCATGATGGATGCGGAGCATCAGAGGAGTAGAAGATAAGAAGACGCCGCGGAAGAAGATGCCGGACGAGAACACTGGCGGAAAAAACAGAAGAACCAGAAGAAGAAGAAGATGGAGGAAGAAACCAAAGGAAGATAGAAGATAGAAGAAAGAAGAAGCATTTAAATAAAGGAATTGTCAAAAACTGTCTCTTTTTTCATTTTTAACATTTTTGACACTTTTTTTGTGAAATGGTAGGGGTACTCTTGTACCCAGTTACCATTTCACACGGGGGGAGGGCTGGGATCTGGTCATCCCCTTGTTAAAGGGGGCTTCCAGATTCTGATAAGCCCCCCGCCCGCAGACCCTCACAACCACGGGGCAAGGGTTGTGGGGATGAGGCCCTTGTCCCCATCAAAATGGGGACAAGGTGTTTTGGGGGGCTACCCCAAAGCACCCTCCCAATGTTGAGGGCATGTGGCCTGGTAAGGTTCAGGAGGGAGGCACTCTCTCATCCCCCCTCTTTTCCTGCGGCCTGCCAGGTTGCGTGCTCAGATAAGGGTCTGGTATGGATTTTTGGGGGGACCCCATGCCATTTTTTTTTTAATTTTGGTGCGGGGTTCCCCTTAAAATCCATACCAGACCTGAAGGGTCATATTTTTTTAAATTTTGGTTCGGGGTTCCCCTGTGGGGAATTCCCATGCCGTTTTTTTACTGAACTTTTATGTGTATTGTCGGACCGGCAATTCATTAATAGCCGTGAGTAGTTTTAAATGACTTTTTTCCTTTGAAAGGTCATGTTGCTGTCAGACTGTTCTAAACACGGAAAACATGCGCCCCTTTACTGGCATACTATAGACACCCCCTGGTACAAAATTTAAAGGAATATTACACTTTTATTGTTTCACTTTTTTTGCATTGACACATGTCCCCTGGGGCAGGACCCGGGTCCCCAAACCCTTTTTAGGACAATAACTTGCATATAAGCCTTTAAAATTAGCACTTTTGATTATTCATGTTCGTGTCCCATAGACTTTAACGGTGTTCGCGTGTTCGAACAAATTTTTTGCCTGTTCGCAAGTTCTGGTGCGAACCGAACAGGGGGTGTTTGGCTCATCCCTACCTCTGTATAGATGTCAATGCAATCTGCTCTGAAGTTGCCCCAAAGTAGTACAGGAACCTTTGAGTTGAGTTTGACTTGAGTCGCTCCTATTAGAACGGTTCCATTGTAGAGAATGGAGCGCGACTTGTTAGGCCGCTAAGTCACCTGACAGGTCACCCCTGTGTGAACAATGGCTTTCTTCTTCTCATTCTTCCATAAAGGGCAGATTTGTGGAGAACACGACTAATAGTTGTCCTGTGGACAGATTCTCCCACCTGAGCTGTGGATCTCTGCAGCTCCTCCAGAGTTACCATGGACCTCTTGGCTGCTTCTCTGATGAATGCTCTCCTTGCCCAGCCGGTCAGTTTAGGTGGACGGCCATGTCTTTGTGAGATGTTCAAAACTTGGGATATTCCTTTATAACCTAACCCTGCTTTACACTTCTCCACAACTTTATCCCTGACATGTCTGGTGCAGTGGTGGCTGGTGCTCAATTTTTTTGGGGGCACAAAGCCCTAACCAACCCCAGCCACACCCCCCCCGCCGGTCACTCGCCCGCAATAGATAGATAAATAGACAGATAAATGGACACATAGATAGACACTGGGTGGGATGGATGGATAGATAGATAGACACTGGGTGGGAGGGATAGATAGACACTGGGTGGGAGGGATAGATAGACACTGGGTGGGATGGATAGACACTGGGTGGGATGGATGGATGGATAGACACTGTGTGGGATGGATGGATGGATGGATAGACACTGGGTGGGATGGATGAATGGATAGACACTGGGTGGGATGGATGGATGGATGGATGGATGGATGGATGGATAGACACTGGGTGGGATGGATGGATAGACATTGGGTGGGATGGATGGATAGACACTGTGTGGGATGGATGGATGGATGGATGGATGGATAGACACTGGGTGGGATGGATGGATGGATGGACACTGGGTGGGATGGATGGATGGACACTGGGTGGGATGGATGGATGGATGGACATTGGGTGGGATGGATGGATGGATAGACACTGGGTGGGATGGATGGATAGACACTGGGTGGGATGGATGTATGGATGGATCGATGGATGGATGGATGGATGGACACTGGGTGGGATGGATGGATAGAAACTGGGTGGGATGGATGGATGGATGGATGGATGGATGGATGGATGGATAGACACTGGGTGGGATGGATGAATGGATAGACACTGGGTGGGATGGATGGATAGACACTGGGTGGGATGGATGGATAGACATTGGGTTGGATGGATGGATGGATGGATGGATAGACACTGGGTGGGATGGATGGATAAACACTGGGTGGGATGGATAGATAGACACTGGGTGGGATGGATGGATGGATAGACACTGGGTGGGATGGATGGATGGATAGACACTGGGTGGGATGGATGAATGGATAGACACTGGGTGGGATGGATAGATAGACACTGGGTGGGATGGATGGATGGATGGATGGATGGATGGATGGATGGATGGATAGACACTGGGTGGGATGGATGGATAGACACTGGGTGGGATGGATGGATAGACACTGGGTGGGATGGATGGATAGACACTGGGTGGGATGGATGGATAAACACTGGGTGGGATGGATGGATATACACTGGGTGGGATGGATGGATATACACTGGGTGGGATGGACACACACACATAGATCAGTGATGAGGACTTACATATTAATGGGGCTCTGTCTTGCAGGCTGCAGTCCATGGCTAGTGACACTGTCCTGACACCTCCTCTGCCTCCTTCCTTCCATACGCTGGGTGGGAAGGATGTCTTATCTCGTTCTTATCTCCATGCATATTCAGTCACACAAGGCTGGTCTCCTAATTTCTACAGGATGGATGGATGGGGATGATTCACAACATAGGATGTGTGCTTAACAAGAGCCTCCACTGACACTGCCAAACCGAGACACAGCAACACCAGTGGAGATAATAGAAGTATTGACGATTGCCACTTGTGAAACACACAGCCCATGTGAAGCTTCCCCATCCATCCATCCATCCATCCATCCATCCTGTAGAAATAAGGAGACCAGCCTTGTGTGATCGTCAATTCTTCTATTATCTCCACTGGTGTTGCTGTGTCTTGGTTTAGAAGTGGAAACATTCGGCTTTGCCTCTTTGAAGTTGAAGGCAGTGGAGGAGTCCGCTCCTCCGCTCGGGCGCACTGGTCTGACACAGGGAAAACTGGAAGTGACAAACTACTAACAAGTCTGTCACTCAAAGCACACGGCCATAGTAATACACTATGGGCACTGGGCAGATGACGATCGGCATTTTGCTTTGTGCCACAAGGTGGGTTAAAACCCCGCAAATGAAGCGCCTCGTCTGCAATCTTGTGATTACATAGACATGGTGCTTTCCATAGTGCACTGTGCCCGGCGCCCAAACACAGTGCACTTAAGGACTTTTTTCAATTTTTTTTTTTTTAAAGGGCCATTTAAATTTTTATTTTTTTATTTTTTTTTGACAGCCTGGAGGGGGGGGCGGTGCCCGGGCACCCCCTATGGATGGGCCGCCACTAGTCTGCTGTGTTCCTTGGCCTTCATGATGCTGCTTGTTCACTAAGGTTCTCTAACAAACCTCTGAGGGCTTCACAGAACAGCTGTATTTATACTGAGTGTAAATGACACACAGGTGGACTCTATTTACTAATTAGGTGACTTCTGAAGGCAATTGGTTCCACTAGAGTTTAGTTATCAGAGTAAAGGGGGCTGAATACAAATGCCCCCCCCCCACACTTTTCACATATTTATTTGTATTATTTATCATTTTCCTTCCACTTCACAATTATTACCTCTGATGTATAATGATGATGGGGATCAGATTAGGTACACCCAGAGGTGATCCTCATCATCATCATCATCATACATCAGAGGTAACCCTTTCCTGTCCAGAGTGTACCTACTAGCTAGGTCCCCCTTGCTAGTAGTGGGTTGGACCCCCTTTTGCCTTCATTCTTGGTGGCATAGATACAACAAGGTGTTGGAAACGTTCCTCAGAGGTTTTGCTCCATAGTGACATGATAACATCACACAGTTGCTGCAGATTTGTCGGCTGCACATCCATGATGCAAATCTCCTGTTCCACCACATCCCAAAGGTGCTCTATTGGATGAGATGTGGTGAGTGTGGAGGCCATTGGAGTACAGTGACCTCATTGTCCAGTGGTGAGATGATTGGAGCTTTGTGACATGGTGTATTATCCTGCTGGAAGGAGCCATCAGAAGATGGGGACACTGTAGTCATAAAGGGATGGACATGGTCAGCAACAATACTCAGGTACCCCATCCCCCACACCATTACACCCCCACCACCAGCCTGAACCGGTGATATCCCATCCCCCACACCATTACACCCCCACCACCAGCCTGAACCGGTGATACCCCATCCCCCACACCATTACACCCCCACCACCAGCCTGAACTGGTGATACCCCATCCCCCACACCATTACACCCCCACCACCAGCCTGAACTGGTGATACCCCATCCCCCACACCATTACACCCCCACCACCAGCCTGAACCGGTGATATTCCATCCCCCACACCATTACACCTCCACCACCAGCCTGAACCAGTGATATCCCATCCCCCACACCATTACACCCCCACCACCAGCCTGAACCGGTGATACCCCATCCCCCACACCATTACACCCCCACCACCAGCCTGAACTGGTGATACCCCATCCCCCACACCATTACACCCCCACCACCAGCCTGAACTGGTGATACCCCATCCCCCACACCATTACACCCCCACCACCAGCCTGAACCGGTGATATTCCATCCCCCACACCATTACACTCCCACCACCAGCCTGAACCAGTGATATCCCATCCCCCACACCATTACACCCCCACCACCAGCCTGAACCGGTGATATCCCATCCCCCACACCATTACACCCCCACCACCAGCCTGAACCTATGATATCCCATCCCCACACCATTACACCCCCACCACCAGCCTGAACCGGTGATATCCCATCCCCCACACCATTACACCCCCACCACCTGCCTGAACCAGTGATATCCCATCCCCCACACCATTACACCCCCACCACCAGCCTGAACCAGTGATATCCCATCCCCCACACCATTACACCCCCACCACCATCTTGAACCGGTGATATCCCATCCCCCACACCATTACACCCCCACCACCAGCCTGAACCTATGATATCCCATCCCCCACACCATTACACCCTCACCACCAGTCTGAACCAGTGATATCCCATCCCCCACACCATTACACCCCCACCACAAGCCTGAACCAGTGATATCCCATCCCCCACACCATTACACCCCCACCACCAGCCTGAACTGGTGATATCCCATCCCCCACACCATTACACCCCCCCCACCAGCCTGAACTGGTGATATCCCATCCCCCACACCATTACACCCCCACCACCAGCCTGAACTGGTGATACCCCATCCCCCACACCATTACACCCCCACCACCAGCCTGACCCAGTGATACCCCATCCCCCACACCATTACACCCCCAATACCAGCCTGAACCGGTGATATCCCATCCCCCACACCATTACACCCCCACCACCAGCCTGAACCAGTGATATCCCATCCCCCACACCATTACACCCTCACCAACAGCCTGAACCAGAGATATCCCATCCCCCACACCATTACACCCCCACCACCAGTCTGAACCGGTGATACCCCATCCCCCACACCATTACACCCCCACCACCAGCCTGAACCGGGGATATTCCATCCCCCACACCATTACACCTCCACCACCAGCCTGAACCAGTGATATCCCATCCCCCACACCATTACACCCCCACCACCAGCCTGAACCGGTGATATCCCATCCCCCACACCATTACACCCCCACCACCAGCCTGAACCAGTGATATCCCATCCCCCACACCATTACACCCCCACCACCAGCCTGAACCGGTGATATCCCATCCCCCACACCATTACACCCCCACCACCAGCCTGAACCGGTGATACAAGGCAGGATGGATCCATGCATCAAATTCTGACCCCACCAGCTGAATGTCGGAGCTGAAATCCAGACTCATCAGACCAGGCAACGTTTTTCCAATCTTCTATTGTCCAATTTTGTTGATCCTGTGCCAGTTGTAGCCGAGGTTTCCTATTCTTAGCTGATGGGAGTGGTCACCTGCTGTTGTAGCACATCTGCTTCAAGGCTTTATATGTTGTGCGGTCAGAGATGGTATTCTGCATACCTTGGTTGGTTATTTGAGTCACTGTTGCCTTTCTATCATGTGGAACCAGTCTGCCCATTCTCCTCTGACCTCAACAAAGCATTTTCCTCCACACAACTGCCGCTCACTGGATATTTTCTCTTTTCCCCACCATTCTCTGTAAACCCGAGAGATGGTTGTGTGTGAAAATCCCAGAAATACTCAGACCGGCCCGTCTGCCACCAACAACCACGCCACGTTCAAAGTCACCAAGATCCCCTTTCTTCCCCATTCTGATGCTCGGTTGGAACTTCAGTAAGTCATCTTCACCAAGTCTAGATACCTAAATGCTTTGAGTTGCTGCCATGTGATTGGCTGATTAGCAATATTTGCTACCAAGCAATTGAACAGGTGTACCTGATAAAGTGGTATATATATATATATATATATATATACAGTATATAGTACATTCACACCAGTCACTGCCCTCAAGGATCTTACAGTCTAAGGTCCCTAACTCATATTAATACATACATTGGGGATAATTAACCTCCCAGCGTGTCTTTGCAGTATGGGAGGAAACCCACACAGGCACAGGGAGAACATGCAAACTCCAGGCAGGTAGTGCCCCCTGGTTGGGATTTGAAGTGATGACCCCGAGTGCTGCCAGGTAGAAGTGCTAACCACTTATCAACATTGGAAAAGACTAAGAAATTACAAAAAATGGACTTTGTAGGCACACACGTAGGATACAAAAATATTAGAATTTATAATTGGATAAAGTTAAAAAAGGTAAAATGTAGAAAACATAAAAAGAACAGACATCATACTAATGATGACATAGAATACATGACCCCGGGGACTCCAATAACACCTCCAAATATTATAATCTAATCCAGTGGGATGAGAAATAAGATCCGGTATAACCAGTAGCGGCATCCAAGAGGAATAAAGTGCATGGAGTAGTTGAGTCGCAGTGTGAGGTCACAGGAGGATTTTCCCCTCTACATGTTTCGCACAATTGTGCTTCTTCAGGAGATTACAGATCTGATAAACATGGAAAAAACATCAAATAAGTATATATATATATATAACATACTATCCAGTATATAAAGCAATATAAACAATGAAATGGTCACTTCAATGGGATCTAGCAGGATGGAGCCCAAGTCCGGTGATCACCGGGGGAGGGGAGGCAAAAAGCACCAATCCTCCCATGGGGACGCAGCCACACATTACACAAACTAATAAATTAACCACTTCAGCCCCGGACCATTTGGCTGGCCAAAGACCAGAGCACTTTTTTGTGATTTTGCGCTGCATCACTTTAACTGACAATGGCGCGGTCGTGTGCAGCGTGACTCCCAAACAAAATTGACGTCCTCTTTTTTTCCCCACAAATAAATCTTTCTTTTGGAGGTATTTGATCGCCTCTGCGGTTTTTAATTTTTTTTATGCTATAAACAAAAAAAAGCGACAATTTAAAAAAAAAAGCAATTTTTTTTTACTTTTTGCTATAATAAATATCCCCCAAAAAATATATACATTTTTTTTTCCTCAGTTTAGGCCGATACGTATTCTTCTACATACTTTTGGTAAAAAAAATCACAATAAGCGTTTATTGATTGGTTTGCGCAAAAGTTATAGCGTCTATAAAATAGGTGATAGTTTTATGGCATTCTTATTAATAATTTTTTTGACGGCGGTCAGCGATTTTTATCGTGACTGCGACATTATGGCGGACACATCGGACACGTTTGGCGCTATTTTGGGACCATTCACATTTACACAGCGATCAGTGCTTTAAAAATGCTATAAAATGCATTGATTACTGTGTAAATGTGACTGGCAGTGAAGGGGTTAACCAGGAGGGGGTGCTGAAGGGGTTAAGTGTGTCCTAGGGATGTGTTCTAACTGTGGGGGGAGGGGCTACGTGTGACACGACACTGATCACCGCTCCCGATTACAGAGAACTGTGATCAGTGTCCTGTCACTAGGCAGAACGGGGGAAATGATTGTTTACATCAGCATTTCCCCGTTCTTCCTCTCCGTGAGACGATCGCGGGTATCCCCCAGACATCGAGTCCATGGGACGCGCGATCACACTCACGGAGCTCGCAGTGCCCGCCCACAATGCCGCGTCTTAAAGGACAATGTACAGGTACATTAATATGCCTGTCCATGCCATTCTGCCGACGTATATCGGTGTGAGCCGGTTGGCAAGTGGTTAAAAAAGTTTTATGTATAACAAGTCAAATTTTGCAAAATATATTCCATAGAAATAGATACTTACATAATATGAAGATTTTTAAGGTAATACATTGTAGGGGTCATGTATGAATAAATCACACAAAGAATCCCCAATATTGAAATAGTAAAATTCTTAAAACAAAAAAATAAGAAGGGAAAGAAAAAGATAATCGGTATGGTACCTAGAACTATGTATATACATTATGTATGCCAAAAAAATTATATGGTCAGTAAATAGAGAATATTGGATATATAAGGTATAAAAAATATATAAGATATAAAAAAACAGCAGAGGGCTTACCAGTGGCTAAAAAGCCTATAGATAGTAATGGTTGATAACCATGAGTAGGGATGAGCTGAACACCCCCCAGTTCGGTTCGCACCAGAACATACTAACAGGCAAAACATTTGTTTGAACACACGAACACCATTAAAGTCTATGGGACACGAACATGAATAATCTAAAGTGCTAATTTTAAAAGCTTATATGCAAGTTATTGTCATAAAAAGTGTTTGGGGACCTGGGTCCTGCCCCAGGGGACATGTATCAATGCAAAAAAAGTTTTAAAAACTGCGTTTTTTTCATGAGCAGTGATTTTAATAATGCTTAAAGTGAAACAATAAAAGTGAAATATTTCTTTAAATTTCATACCTGGGGGTGTCTATAGTATGCCTGTAAAGGGGCGCATGTTTTAAGAACAGTCCCTGCACCAAATGACAATTCTAAAGGAAAAAAAGTCATTTAAAACTACTCAGCAATACAGATAAAAGTCATTGAAAAAAACAGCATGGGATTCCCCCACAGTCCATTACCAGTCCCTTTGGTTCTGGTATGAATATTAAGGGGAACCCCAAACCAAATTTAAAAAAAAAATTGCGTGGGGGTCCCCCCAAAATCCATACCAGGCCCTTCAGGTCTGGTATGGATATTAAGGGGAACCCCACTCCAAATGTAAAAAAAAATGGCGTGGGGGTCCCATAAAAATCAATATCAGACCCTTGTCCAAGCACACAATGTGGCAGGTCACAGGAAAAGACTGGGGATGAGAGAGCTCCCCCTCCTGAACCATACCAGGCCACATGCCCTCAACATGGGGAGGGTGCTTTGGGGTAGCCCCCTAAAAGCACCTTGTCCCCATGTTGATGGGGACAAGGGCCTCATCCCCACAACCCTTGCCCGGTGGTTGTGTGGGTCTGTGGGCAGGGGGCTTGTCGGAATCTGGAAGCCCCTTTAACAAGGGGACCCCCAGATCTTGGCCTCCCCCCTGTGTGAAATGGTAACGGGGTACAAATGTACCCCTACCATTTCACAAAAAAAGTGTCGAAATGGTAAAAATGACAAGACACGGCTTGGGACAAGTCCTTTATTAAAAAATAAAAAAATAAAAATGTCCCACGTAGTCTTCTTCTTCTCTTTCTCTGCCTATGGACTGAAAAAGAAAATAAAAGCCACACCGACCCGCCTCCATAGGCACCCGTCGTATGACGCGTCCTCGCAGGTGATAGTTCTTTTATAACTGAGGGCCACACGGTGATGTAACCATCTGACCCCGCCCCCTCTGATGCTGGGGGGAGCCATAGGATGTCCCCGTGTGTCAGAGGGGGGTGGGGTCACCTGGGGAATTCACCCTGTGGCCCCGCCCTCAGTTATAAAAGAACTGTTACCTGCGAGGACATGTCATATGGAGAGTGCCTCCCATGGAGGCCGGTCGGTGCAGCTTTTTTTTTTTTTTTTGCGGTCCATTGGAGCGAGAGAAGAAGATGAATGGACTTTGTGGGAAATTTTTATTTTTTTATTTTTTAATAAAGGAGTTGTCCCAAGCCTTGTCTTGTCATTTTTACCATTTTGACACTTTTTTGGTGAAATGGTACCCCGTTATCATTTCACACAGGGGAGAGGCCGGGATCTGGGGGTCCCCTTGTTAAAGGGGGCTTCCAGATTCCAATAAGCCCCCCTCCTGCAGACCCCCACAACAACCAGGCAAGGGTTGTGGGGATGAGGCCCTTGTCCCCATCAACATGGGGACACAGTGCTTTGGGGGGCTACCTCAAAGCACCCTCCCCATGTTGAGGGCATGTGGCCTAGTATGGTTCAGGAGGGGGAGGTCACTCTCTCGCGCCCCCTCTTTTCCTGAGGCCTGCCAGGTTGTGTGCTCAGATAAGGGTCTGGTATGGATTTTGAGGGGGGACCCCACGCCATTTTTTTAATTTTGGCACAGGGTTCCCCTTAATATCCATACCAGACCTCAAGGGCCTGGTATGGAATTTGGGGGGACCCCCATGCAATTTTTTTTTTTTTTATTTAGGTTTGGGGTTCTCCTTAATATTGATACCAGACCCAAAGGGCCTGGTAATGGACTGTGGGGGAATCCCAGGACTTTTTTTTAATTACTTTTATGTGTATTGCTGGGACCGACAATTCCTTATAGCCACGAGTACTTTTAAATGACTTTTATTCCTTTAGAAATGTAATTTTGCTGTCAGATTGTTCTAAACACGGCAAACATGCGCCCCTTTACAGGCATACTATAGACACCCCCAGGTACGAAATTTAAAGGAATATTACATTTTTATTGTTTAACTTTAAGCATTATTAAAATCACTGCTCCCGAAAAAATGGCCATTTTATAAAACCTTTTTTATGACAATAACTTGCATATAAGCCTTTAAAATTAGCACTTTTGATTATTCATGTTCGTATCCCATAGACTTTAATGGTGTTCGTGTGTTCAAAAACTTTTTTGCCTGTTAGCATGTTCTGCTGCGAACCGAACCGGGGGGTGTTCAGCTCATCCCTACTCCTGATATTCCTCGCTCAGTGCGGGTATGACTGGCACCCTACAGATACAGTCAGTCCCTGTGTCTATGTTCAAAGCCTATCCCTCCCCTCAGGCATTGCTGCTCTTCATTCTCACCAAATGCCCTGAATCCTCGTCAATTTCCTTCACCCTCTCCTGTGATAATGAGAAAAAAAAAAATAATAATAAAATATATATATATATATATATATATACAATTGTGCTCATAAGTTTCCTTCCCCTGGCAGAATTTATGATTTCTTGGCCATTTTTCAGGGAATATGAATGATAACACAAATCTTTTCTTTCACTCATGGTTAGTGTTTGGCTGAAGCCATTTATTATCAGTCAACTGTGTTTACTCTTTTTATATCATAATGGCAGCAGAAACTACCCAAATTACCCTGATCAAAAGTTTACACACCCCAGTTCCTAATACCGTGTATTGCCCCCTTTACCATTAATGATGGCTTGAAGTCTTTTGTGGTATTTGTGGATGAGGCTCTTTATCTTCTCAGATGGTAAAGCTGCCCATTCCTCTTGGCACAAAGCCTCAAGTTCCTATAAATTCTTGGGCTGTCTTGCATGAACGACACATTTTGAGATCTCCCCAGAGTGGCTCAATGATATTGAGGTCAGGAGACTGAGATGGCCACTCCAGAACCTTCACTTTATTCTGCTGTAGCCAATGACAGGTGGACTTGGCCTTGTGTTTTGGATCATTGTCTTGTTGGAATGTCCAGGTATGTCCCATGCGCAGCTTCCTGGCTGATGAATGCAAATGTTCCTCCAGTATTTTTTGAGAACATTCTGCATTCATCTGGACAACAATTTTGACCAAATTTCCTGTGCCTTTGTAGCTCACACATCCCCAAAACATCAGTGATCCACCTCCGTGTTTCACAGTAGGAATGATGGACCTTTCGTCATAGGCCTTGTTGACTCCCCTCCAAATGTAGTGTTTATAGTTGTGGCCAAAAAATTAATTTTGGTCTCATCACTCCAAATGACTTTTTACCAGAAGGTTTGAGGCTGTGCTGTTTAGCGTATTGTAAGCGGGATACTTTGTGGAATTTGCGTAGTAATGGTTTTCTTCTGGCGACTTGACCATGCAGCCCATCTTTCTTCAAGTGCCTCCTTATTGTGCATCTTGAAACAGCCACACCACATGTTTTCAGAGAGTCCTGTATTTCATCTGAAGTTATTTGTGGGGTTTTCTTTGCATCCTGAACAATTTTCCTGGCAGTTGTGGCTGAAATTTTAGTTGGTCTACCTGACCGTGCTTTGGTTTCAACAGAAGCCCTCATTTTCCACTTCTTGATTAGAGTTTGAACACTGCTGATTAGCATTCTCAATTCCTTGGATATCTTTTTATATCCCTTTCCTGTTTTATACAGTTACCTACCTTTTCCCACAGATCCTTTGACAATTCTTTTGCTTTCCCCATGACTCAGAATCCAGAAATGTCAGTGCAGCACTTAATTAAAGATGCAAGGGTCTGTCAGGAGTCCAGAAACTCATTGACCTTTTATACACACACACTAATTACAAGTAAATAGATCACAGGTGAGGATGGTTACCTTTAATAGCCATTCAAACCCCTTTGTGTCTGTCAGGGCTGGGCTCAGCCCTTCCTTCCTCTAAGCTGGCCGCTCAGCTGTTGGCTAATTGCCAGCTCCCATCTTTCTCCACAGTGACTCACCTGTTGATGATATCCTGCTTGTCAGTCCTGCCTTCTTAAGCCGTACAGTCCAGATGATCTCTTCCTTCACCTTGGTCACATCTCTACAGATGCTCTTCTGTGTTCCTGTTAAAGACTTGCTTGGCTGACATTCCTTCTGTCTCCAGATCCTGCTTGCTGTTCTACTACGGTGTTCTCTGGCTCCCTGATGTTTTAGCTTGTCTAACTATCTGTTCCGGTTCCTGAACTCTGGCTATGTTTTGACTACGTTTACTCTGTTTACCTTTTTTTATTACTATTAATATTAAACAAGTTTGATTTTAACTGTACTTCTGTCTCGGTCTGATTTCATGGTTTCCGACAGTGTCAACTTGTGTGCATGTTATAAGGCCAAAATCACCAGGGTGTGTAAACTTTTGATAAGGGTCATTTGGATAGTTTCTGTTGCCATTAAGATATAAAAAGAGTAAACACAGTTGATTGATAATAAATGGCTTCAGCAAAAACACTAACTATGAGTAAAATAATTTTTTTTGTGTTATTATTCATATTCTCTGAAAAATCATAAATTCTGCCAGGGTATGTAAACTTGTGAGCACAACTGTGTGTGTGTGTATATATATATATATAAATATATATATATATATGTGTATAAAAGGTAATAATGTATTATATATGAGAAAATAATATATAATAATCTGTATAGAAAAAAATATAATATATAAAGGGGTTATAATAGAAATAATAATCTGTATAATAATATATACAATATATAAGTGCCTTTAAAAGGGGTGTCTGTGACTTTAAGGCACATTCCATTTAAAGGGAGACCTCACTGACTGTCGGGGTTCAAGGTTTGCCCACTGAGGGGCTCACACTTCCAAACTGCTCTGATAATCCCCTAGTTGCCCCCCTTTACTAAACCTTCCATCTTTTGAAGGCCCCCCCCCCGAGTCTGGGAAAATCCAGTGTTCCTGGATCCTAGCTCCGCCCACTAGATGATGTCACCAGAGCCTGCACCCCAAACCAAAAAGCACTGTAATAGTCCTGCTGAATTCACTGCTGTAGTGGATTTTATAAATGTACTGGGTGGGTCCTTTCTGACTAGAGCATAGGTGCAGAACTTACTGGAAAACCTGCATCCGGTAATAGGTTTTCTTCAGCTGCCAATGGGAATGAAGCAGCGCTGCAAGGTATGGATGGGGGCAGGGGGCGGATAGTCATCATATGCTCCATTGTTCCCCCCACAGGCTGGAGGTTGTCACATTAATGATGTAATGAGTGTATGGGGGAGGGACACCTAAAACTTTCGGAAATGCACCACCTAGAGCGTGGTCCGGTGTGGCTGAGGTTTCATGATGGGTCAGGTGCATTGCATCTGCGTCACCAACATTGACAGCGTCGGTGTTCCAATTGGTCGCTTCACTGAGGCTGGCTCCGCCCCATTGCGGCGTGGGAACGGGCGCTTTACCACAATGCAGCGCCAAGAACATGTTGCACATCGGGGTGCCGCACGGTGCCATCAGGGTGTTTTTTGTGTGCAACAAAATGAGCACCGAACTCACCAAAAATGTGCGGTAAAACTAGTGCGGAGCTCAACGCCTAAAAAGGTGCGGGGGTTGGATAGGAAGGAAGGAGCGCCCGGTGTCCAGAGTAATGCAACTGCCATAGTATGGTTCATAGGTGTTTAATATCAGTGGTAACATGAACATCAAGACAACGCGTTTCAGGGGAAAGGACTCCCCCTTCTTCAGGGCTGTGTACTAGTGGATGGGGGTGATTCCCAGGATGGGTACATTAGTCATAAGATTCCAGAAAGCCGGGGTGCCAGCTATAGGTGCAGGGGCAGCAATGAAAAGGGGCGGGGGCATTTTTCAGCACGTTTGTCGCATGCAGGGCGGGTCATTCAAGTGAACTGGCTGCCCTATGCACACGTGAGATTTTGGGGTTATTAGAGTTTATTCTGCAGCCAAACACCTAGGAGAGTGGCTCACATTCCAGCCATGTGCCCGACCACAGGACCGTACCACATTATGGCCACTAGATGGCGCTGAGTATTATAGGGAATAAGTATTCTCATCAAAGCACACATCTAGTGTACATGGGGGAATACTGCATTATGGCCACTAGATGGCACTGAGCATCTTAAGGAATAAAGTACACTCCTCAGCTCCATCTTGTGGTCATAATGATGTACTTTCCACATTCACACTTTTTTTGGCACAGTTAGCCGGATTCAACTTTAATATAAGTCCAGACATAATTGTTTTCAAATGGGGAGCAAATGTATTAATTTATTATATAGCTGAGCCCCCCACCTTTGAACTGCACAATGAAAAAGTATTTTGAGGTTCTGATTTCTGAATATGAAGAACAAATAACTTTCTCGGTGAGAAGCCTCAGAAGGAAGCTGCCATGATATAATTGCATGTTAGGTTGGGGGGGCAGCAACATCCTCTGAGAGCAATTATACAGCATTATGTGGTCTGCAATCACTTCCATCAAAAGCTTCTCCCATAGATGATGACAGAAATCGGTCTGTTAGAATATTACAGATCCTCGACTTTCATGGTCACCCTTCTCTGGTTTACTAGATGTCATCAATATCTGTATTCTGTGTCAGCATTGGATTGGTTGACAGCCAGGGAACCGGCAACTTCTGATAAGGTTCACTTTAATGCTCCGAGGCTCTAATGCTGATGATGTGTCCCTACCCACCGACGCGTTTTACGCATTATGAGACAAGTGAGCTTAGCATGGGAATTTAACTTCATACGTAATGTTGGCACCAAACTGGCGTCGGATTCTGCGGATGGAGAGATTGTTTTATTTGTACAAATTTATTATAATAATTATAGAAAAAAAAATCAGACAAAACTCCACTCTATAGATCAATGAATGGAAGGATAATGGGCCGACTCAGAGAGAGACTCTGGGGCCATCTAGTGGTCAGTATGTAGAAGGCAGAAACCCTGTGTGGGCAAATATACAGTATATACCTCTCATTATATATAGGAATCAACTATATTATATATACAGTATATACCTCTCATTATATATAGGAATTAACTGCGGTATATGTCAGAGCTATATAAATGCATAATAATAATAGTGTGTGACTGTGGGGGGAGGGGACATTAGAGTGTAAGCTCCTCTGGTACAGAGAATAATGTGATTGGCTCAGTGATCTCTATACAGCACGGCGCCATATGTCAGAGCTATATATATACATATACATATATATTTGAACAGCAGATAGCACGGTTGTAGCTTTGTACCAATGTAAGGTTTTATATAAAGTAGAACAGCAGATAGCACGGTTGTAGCTTTGTACCAATGTAAGGTTTTATATAAAGTAGAACAGCAGAGGGCGATGTTGTAGCTTTGTACCAATGTAAGGTTCTATATAAAGTGGAACAGCAGAGGGCGATGTTGTAGCTTTGTACCAATGTAAGGTTTTATATAAAGTAGGACAGCAGAGGGCGATGTTGTAGCTTTGTACCAATGTAAGGTTCTATATAAAGTGGAACAGCAGAGGGCAATGTTGTAGCTTTGTACCAATGTAAGGTTTTATATAAAGTAGAACAGCAGAGGGCGATGTTGTAGCTTTGTACCAATGTAAGGTTTTATATAAAGTAGGACAGCAGAGGGCGATGTTGTAGCTTTGTACCAATGTAAGGTTTTATATAAAGTAGAACAGCAGAGGGCGATGTTGTAGCTTTGTACCAATGTAAGGTTTTATATAAAGTAGAACAGCAGAGGGTGATGTTGTAGCTTTGTACCAATGTAAGGTTCTATATAAAGTAGAACAGCAGAGGGTGATGTTGTAGCTTTGTACCAATGTAAGGTTTTATATAAAGTAGAACAGCAGAGGGCGATGTTGTAGCTTTGTACCAATGTAAGGTTTTATATAAAGTAGAACAGCAGAGGGCGATGTTGTAGCTTTGTACCAATGTAAGGTTTTATATAAAGTAGAACAGCAGAGGGCGATGTTGTAGCTTTGTACCAATGTAAGGTTTTATATAAAGTAGAACAGCAGAGGGCGATGTTGCTGCATTGAATTTTTTTAGGGTTTATATAATACAGCCGAGAACTTATGTGACAAACAGAGGGTACAACTCTTAGTTCAATCTTATTTTATTGAAAAAAAAGAAAACATACAAGAAAATGTACTTCACATATACATCATTAGTATTGTTTATAACAATAGATCCAGTGTATTCGCAGGATACATATTGTAGAACGTTATGTGTGCAGATCACAAGGAAAAACATTGTTTTAATTAGCATAATGAGATATAACAAGGATAACCATAGAGCCCTCACAATATATGGGAGGGGATTACAAGTAAACTTTGTGTGTTTTTACAATCAACTTATTCCAGGAACCTGTTATGTTGTATAGGATTAGCTTGTGCGGGTCGTATTCTGAATCTGGATTTTAAGGAGTACATTGATATGAAAAGGAGAAGGATTAGGGGGAAAGTAGAGAAACAGAAAGGTTAGGAACTGGAGTCGCTCCACCATGGTCATGGGGCAGTACCGTCCAGGTTGCCCTTTGCCCAGGGGATGAAGTCCGATGAGTATCGGAACATGGACCACGAAGTCCACGTAAGAGAGAACTGGTTGTCTTTATTAGATTCCTCAGCCAACAGGCGTTCAAGGTCCCTGATGCGATCCACCTCAATAGCCCACTCCCCCAGGGAAGAGGGTACAACTCTTGCTGCAGCCATTACAGCTCCCAGTACCTGAAACATGTTAGGATTAGGAAGCCATGTAAAGTGCTGTAATATGATTGGCTCATAGAGCAGAGCCCTCACACTGTCAGCCTGATTTCTGGTTCTCAGAATATGGAACAATACTAAATCATAATTTCTTTTGTCTGCAGAGATCCATTTATGGTTCTCGTTTCTGATTGGTTTCTGTGAGTTGATGGCTATTTCCACCCTTTTATATGAAGTCAGAGAAATCAACCAATAAAATCATTTGTAGGAAGATGACCAGACGTAATGAGCTAAACAATATTTTTAGCACAAATACTGCAGATGAGACGAACGTCATATCCAAAAAATGTTACATTTATTAAAAGATTGCACAATCGCTGAATTCAGCAAATATTGCCCCTCCCCCTCCACCCAGGACGCTACTTTGACGGCATTGTGAAAAACGCCTTACCAAGCGGATTTGACTTGACACTCATGAAAATGGCCATGGAAAACCAAATAGAAAAGGGAAAAAGATGTGACACGGTTCTACCAGTGTTGTTTAGCTATTAGGAGCTTTGGGAAGCCAGGTTTTCATTAACGTTATTGGAACAAATTTTGGTTTTATCTGTAAACTAGTTATAACTCATAAAAAGTGCAAATTGTATTCTTTTGTAAAGTGACTAGAATGAGGTCTGTGGTACAGATTCTGGTTCTGTCTATTTTTGTTATGTGACAGATCACTGTGCTGGTTCTGTTCCCCCAATGCCTATTATGACTAAATCTCAATCATGTAACTATGATAGACCACCCCCATCCCGTCCTGCAGATATACAAGCCTTCTCCATCTCACTGATAGGGACTACAAGGATTACACCGGGACTACACCGTATGACGTCAGCCTAATGAGGATGTTTTTTACTCGGGATGTATGATTTTGGCAAACGGGCTCAATAAATCTTTATATGAGCATCTTGCTGTACCCAAAGGTCTACCGCCTGCTCCTGTTCTCCATTCCACAAGATAAATAAAACCAGTACTTACTGGGAATTAATGAATTGTTCTGTCTGCTCTTCCAATAATGAATGCCGGAGATCCGGGACCTCAGGTGAGTTCTGAACAATCGGTGATCTTTATCTGAACAAACTAATAGTCACAGTACAGTCCGGCCTCACAGTACATCTCATCCTCATTGAACTGTTTATCTGCGTTTGTCAACATCAACGTCACGCCACACGCCGATGTTTGTCTTTAACCCATAATGTGGCCTGTACATAACAGAATGCATCTAAAAACCCAAGAGAATACAGGGCATTACATTAACAAAAGGTTATAAGCCCTGTCACTTGGAGGTCCCAGAACCATGGCACCCGGACACTTGGGGGTCCCAGAACAATGACACCCGGACACTTGAGGGTCCCAGAACAATGACACACGGACACCTGGGGGTCCCCGAACAAAAAAAGACAAAAAGACTTTTCAGAGGGTTCCCCAATCACCAATTTGGCTGTTGATTGTGTGTGACTTGCTTTAGAAAGTAACTACATGCAGTATCTGGAGTAGAGTTAAAAGATATTACTTTTTATTTATTTATTTATTTATTTATTAATTAATTCTGGAGTCCTTGTCCCTATAGAACCGGTTCACACAGGATCGGCTTCAAAGTTGCCCGACTCTTAAACCGCCCCAATACAACTTGCAAATCTACTTCTGTATAGGGATGAGCTTCGAGTTCGGGAGGAACCCACGCCATTTTTTTTTTAAATTTTGGTGCCGGGTTCCCCTTAAAATCCATACCAGACCTGAAGGGTTTGGTATAGATTTTGAGGGGGTCCCCACGCCATTTTAAAAAAAAAATTTGGCCGGGGTTCCCCTTAATATCCATACCAGACCTGAAGGGCCTGAGATGTAATTTAGGGGGACCCCCATGTCATTTTTTTTTTAATTTTGGTTCGGGGTTCCCCTGTGGGGAATTCCCATGCTGTTTTTATCAATTAACTTTTATGTGTATTGTCGGACCGGCAATTCATTAATAGCCGCGAGTAGTTTTAAATGACTTTTTTTCCTTTGAAATGTCATTTTGCTGTCAGACTGTTCTAAACACGGGAAACATGCGCCCCTTTACAGGCATACTATAGACACCCCCCAGGTACGAAATTTAAAGGGATATTACACTTTTATTGTTTGACTTTAAGTGTTATTAAAATCACTGCTCCTGAAAAAACGGCCGTTTTTAAAACTTTTTTTGCATTGATCCATGTCCCCTGGGGCAGGACCCGGGTCCCCAAACACTTTTTATGACAATACCATGCATATAAGCCTTTAAAATGAGCACTTTTGATTTCGAACGTTCGAGTCCCATAGACTTCAATGGGGTTCTAACAATCTTGCAAAGTTTTGGTCTGTTCGCAAGTTCTGGTGCGAACCAAACCGGGGGGTGTTCGGCTCATCCTTACTTCTGTATAGAAGTCAATGCAAGCCGCTCTGAAGTTGCCCCAAAGTAGTACAGGAACCTTTGAGCTGAGTTTGACTTGAGTCGCTCCTATTAGAACGGTTCCATTGTAGAGAATGGAGCGCGACTTGTCAGGCCGCTAAGTCACCGGACAGGTCACCCCTGTGTGAACAATGTCTTTCTTCTTGTCACTCTTCCATAAAGGGCAGATTTGTGGAGAACACGACTAATGCCCCGTACACACGGTCGGACATTGATTGGACATTCTGACAACAAAATCCTAGGAATTTTTCTGATGGATGTTGGCTCAAACTTGTCTTGCACACACACGGTCACACAAAGTTGTTGAAAAATCCGATCGTTCTGAACGCGGTGACGTAAAACACGTACGTCGGGACTATAAACGGGGCAGTGGCCAATAGCTTTCATCTCTTTATTTATTCTGAACATGCGTTGCACTTTGTCCGTCAGATTTGTGTACACATGGTCAGAATTTCCGACAACAAGATCCTATCCGTCGGAAAATCCAACCGTGTGTACGGGGCATTATAGTTGTCCTGTGGACAGATTCTCCCACCTGAGCTGTGGATCTCTGCAGCTCCTCCAGAGTTACCATGGACCTCTTGGCTCTTCTCTGATGAATGCTCTCCTTGCCCGGCCGGTCAGTTTAGGTGGACGGCCATGTCTTCGTGAGATGTTCAAAGCTTGGGATATTCCTTTATAACCTAACCCTGCTTTATACTTCTCCACAACTTTATCCCTCACCTGTCTGGTGTGTTCCTTGGCCTTCATGATGCTGTTTGTTCACTAAGGTTCTCTAACAAACCTCTGAGGGCTTCACAGAACAGCTGTATTTATATCGAGAGTAAATGACACACAGGTGGACTCTATTTACTAATTAGGTGACTTCTGAAGGCAATTGGTTCCTCTAGATTTTAGTTAGGGGTATCAGAGTAAAGGGGGCTGAATACAAATGTCCCCCCCCCACACACACTTTTCACATATTTATTTGTATCATTTATCATTTTCCTTCCACTTCACAATTATTACCTCTGATGTATGATGATGATGAGGATCAGATTAGGTCCCCCTTCCTAGTAGTGGGTTGACCCTCTTTTGCCTTCATTCTTGGTGGCATAGATACAACAAGGTGTTGGAAACATTCCTCAGAGGTTTTGCTCCATAGTGACATGATAACATCACACAGTTGCTGCAGATTTGTCGGCTGCACAACCATGATGCCAATCTCCTGTTCCACCACATCCCAAAGGTGCTCTATTGGATGTGATGTCGTGAGTGTGGAGGACAATGGAGTACAGTGACCTCATTGTCCAGTGGTGAGATGATTGGAGCTTTGTGACATGGTGCATTATCCTGCTGGAAGGAGCCATCAGAAGATGGGGACACTGTAGTCATAAAGGGATGGACATGGTCAGCAACAATACTCAGGTACCCCATCCCCCACACCATTACACCCCCACTACCAACCTGAATCGGTGATACCCCATCCCCCACACCATTACACCCCCACCACCAGCCTGAACCAGTGATATCCCATCCCCCACACCATTACACCCCCACCACCAGCCTGAACCGGTGATATCCCATCCCCCACACCATTACACCCCCACCACCAGCCTGAACTGGTGATAACCCATCCCCCACACCATTACACCCCCACCACCAGCCTGAACCGGTGATATCCCATCCCCCACACCATTACACCCCCACCACCAGCCTGAACCGGTGATACCCCATCCCCCACACCATTACACCCCCACCACCAGCCTGAACCGGTGATATCCCATCCCCCACACCATTACACCCCCACCACCAGCCTGAACCGGTGATACCCCATCCTCCACACCATTACACCCCCACCACCAGCCTGAACCGGTGATATCCCATCCCCCACACCATTACACCCCCACCACCAGCCTGAACCGGTGATACCCCATCCTCCACACCATTACACCCCCACCACCAGCCTGAACCAATGATACCCCATCCCCCACACCATTACACCCCCACCACCAGCCTGAACCAGTGATACCCCATCCCCCACACCATTACAGCCCCACCACCAGTCTGAACCAGTGATATCCCATCCCCCACACCATTACACCCCCACCACCAGCCTGAACCAGTGATATCCCATCCCCCACACCATTACACCACCACCACCAGCCTGAACCAGTGATACAAGGCAGGATGGATCCATGCGCCAAATTCTGACCCCACCATCTGAATGTTGGAGCTGAAATCCAGACTCATCAGACCAGGCAACATTTTTCAAAACCTTCTATTGTCCAATGTTGCTGATCCTGTGCCAATTGTAGCCTCAGTTTCCTGTTCTTAGCTGACAGAAGTGGCACCCGGTGTGGTCTTCTGCTGCTGTAGCCCATCTGCTTCAAGGTTGGATGTGTTGTGCGGTCAGAGATGGTATTCTGCATACCTTGGTTGGTTATTGGAGTTACTGTTGCCTTTCTATCATCTGCCCATTCTCCTCTGACATCAACAAGGCATTTTTCTCCACACAACTGCCGCTCACTGGATATTTTCTCTTTTTCCCACCATTCTCTGTAAACCCCGAGAGATGGTTGTGTGTGAAAATCCCAGAAATACTCAGACCGGCCCGTCTGCCACCAACAACCACGCCACGTTCAAAGTCACCGAGATCCCCTTTCTTCCCCATTCTGATGTTCGGTTTGAGCTTCAGCAAGTCGTCTTTACCGCGTCTAGATACCTAAATGCTTTGAGTTGCTGCCATGTGATTGGCTGATTAGCAAAATTTTCTACCAAGCAATTGAACAGGTGTACCTAATAAAGTGGTATATATATATATACAGTATATAGTACATTCACACCAGTCACTGCCCTCAAGGATCTTACAGTCTAAGGTCCCTAACTCATATTAATACATACATTGGGGCTAATTAACCTCCCAGCGTGTCTTTGCAGTATGGGAGGAAACCCACACAGGCACAGGGAGAACATGCAAACTCCAGGCAGGTAGTGCCCCCTGGTTGGGATTTGAAGTGATGACCCCGAGTGCTGCCAGGTAGAAGTGCTAACCACTTATCAACATTGGAAAAGACTAAGAAATCACAAAAAATGGACTTTGTAGGCACACACGTAGGATAGAAAATATTAGAATTTATAATTGGATAAAGTTAAAAAAGGTAAAATGTAGAAAACATAAAAAGAACAGACATCATACTAATGATGACATAGAATACATGACCCCGGGGACTCCAATAACACCTCCAAATATTATAATCTAATCCAGTGGGATGAGAAATAAGATCCGGTATAACCAGTAGCGGCATCCAAGAGGAATAAAGTGCATGGAGTAGTTGAGTCGCAGTGTGAGGTCACAGGAGGATTTTCCCCTCTACATGTTTCACACAATTGTGCTTCTTCAGGAGATTACAGATCTGATAAACATGGAAAAAACATCAAATAAGTATATATATATATATATAACATACTATCCAGTATATAAAGCAATATAAACAATGAAATGGTCATTTCAATGGGATGTAGCAGGATGGAGCCCAAGTCCGGTGACCACCGGGGGAGGGGGGGCAAAAAGTAACAATCCTCCCATGGGGACGCAGCCACACATTACACAAACTAATAAATTAACCACTTCAGCCCCGGACCATTTGGCTGGCCAAAGACCAGAGCACTTTTTTGCGATGCAGCACTGCGTCGCTTTAACTGACAATCGTGCGGTTGTGTGCGGCGTGACTCCCAAAAGAAATTGATGTCCCTTTTTTTCCCCCACAAATAGATCTTTCTTTTGGAGATATTTTATCACCTCTGCGATTTTTTATTCTTTGCACTATAAACAAAAATAGAGCAACAATTTTGAAAAAAAAGCAATATTTTTTTACTTTTTGCTATAATAAATATCCCCCCGAAAAATATATATAAAATTTTTTTTTCCTCAGTTTAGGCCGATACGTATTATTCTACATAGTTTTATAAAAAAAATCGCAATAAGTCTTTATTGATTGGTTTGTGCAAAAGTTATAGCATCTACAAAATAGGGGATAGTTTTATGGCATTTTTATTAATAATTTTTTTTGGCAGCGGTCAGCGATTTTTATCATGACTGCGACATTATGGCGGACACATCGGACACTTTTGGTGCTATTTTTTGACCATTCATATTTATACAGCGATCAGTGTTATAAAAATGCATTGATTACTGTGTAAATGTGACTGGCAGTGAAGGGGTTAACCAGGAGGGGGTGCTGAAGGGGTTAAGTGTGTCCTAGGGGTGTGTTCTAACTGTGGGGGGAGGGGCTACGTGTGACACGACACTGATCACCGCTCCCGATTACAGAGAACTGTGATCAGTGTCCTGTCACTAGGCAGAACGGGGGAAATGATTGTTTTACAGCATTTCCCTGTTCTTCCTCTCCTTGAGACGATCGCGGGTATCCCCCCAGACATCGTGTCCATGGGACCCACGATCACACTCACGGAGCTCGCAGTGCCCGCCCACAATGCCGCGTCTTAAAGGGCGACGTACAGGTACGTTAATATGCCTGTCCGTGACATTCTGCCGACGTATATCGGTGTGAGCCGGTCGGCAAGCGGTTAAAAGTTTTATGTATAACAAGTCAAATTTTGTAAGATATATTCCATAGAAATAGATACTTACATAATATGAAGATTTTTAAGGTAATACATTGTAGGGGTCATGTATGAATAAATCACACAAAGAATCCCCAATATTCAAATAGTAAAATTCTGTAAAACAAAAAAAAATAAGAAGGGAAAAGAAAAATATAATCGGTATGGTACCTAGAACTATGTATATACATTATGTATGCCAAAAAATTATATGGCCAGTAAATAGAGAATATTGGATATATAAGGTATAAAACATATATAAGATATAAAAAAAAATCAGAGGGCTTATCAGGGGCTAAAAGGGCCTATAGATAGCAATGGTTGATAACCATGAGTAGGGATGAGCTGAACACCCCCCTGTTCGGTTCGCACCAGAACATACTAACAGGCAAAAAATTTGTTTGAACACCATTAAAGTCTATGGGACACGAACATGAATAATCTAATGTGCTAATTTTAAAGGCTTATATGCAAGTTATTTACATAAATGTATGACTCAGAGGGTTGGCCGTGTCATTGCCAACATCCCTTGTAATTTTTAGAACTAGATGTGTACCTCAAAATGGGATTTTAAGGGCAATGCAGAAATTGGCAGTGTTGAATTATAGTTAAAAAGAAGTTTATTGATACAAAAACGAATAGGATATACATGAACATACACATTGATCTAGTTAAGAATAATTATAAAAACATCAGATATATGGAAACATATGATGCATCCTACTGCTAGTTACAAGTACCACCCCCGATAGGTGTGATGGAGTCATGATAGCAGATTTCCAACGCGTTTCAACTCATTGTAAGGATAAAGTCTTCCTCAGGGAGGGACTGCATCACATTATTTGCATTTAACTGTGAAAAATCGCTTTCCCAGTGCTGGCAGGGGTCCTAACACGTGATTGTCAATGCTGCTCAAATATCCTCTACGGGATGGCCTGGTATATTGTGAAGAAACCAGTATTTGGCAGTCGTGATAATTAAACAACTTAAATTGATTGTGTCAGGTGTATTGTTCCAAGTGGCAGGGAGCTCCGGTCCTGGAGTACCTCTCTGTAACAAAGCCAGTTGTGGAATGCTGTCCAGGCCGGTATCATTCCCTATGGGATGCCCTATGGTATTGCCCTATGGGATGATACCGGCCTGGACAGCTGCATGATCTGACCTACTCCTTTGCCATCAACCAAATACACATCTATGAACATCAACTGTTGAGCCACCTCCAGTGGATATCTAGTGGGGACCTACATTACATCAAGGGACAGTGAGTCCCCATCTCCCTGTATGCAAGTAGCTGCTTTGGATTGGGACGCGTGGAAGGATACTGGCACCCATATAATCGGAGAGACCAACAGGATCAACATCATACGCTCGTACCCCTGCAGGGGTGGAGTGCTCCGGTGAGTGCAACCACATTGGGGGGTGATTGCCAATAATTACAGCACGGCTCTTTACCACCAAAGAAGAACCTTCTGCACGATTTCTACGAGGATTTGGTGCATGGCGCATTATATTATTGTTATGAACACTTTGCAACAAACAGTATATGGGATTTTTTTCGATACATAGTTGTGGATTTTACACATTATTAATGATTTACTATTTTTAAATGTTTTTTGCACATTAATGCAGAATGGTTTGATAACCACAGTTTTCATACACAGCACCACTTGGTACTTGTCACTTTATATTTACTAATTAGTAGATTTATATATACTATTGTCAACACATGTTATATAATGGTGATGATTTAAAATTTGTGTTACTGCTTGCACACATAGTTGAAAATTCCCTCTATCATTAAATAAGGATTTTTTACTAATTACATATATATGGATACATTGATTTTTGGGAGTTTCATATAACATATTTCTTCACTTCTAAGAAGCGATTATATCACACACCAGAGCACTTGTTAATTTTACAGCCACACCCTTTGTTCTAACACAGCGCCACTCCCTATCCTTATCCGAGCACGCAACCTGGCAGGCCACAGGAAAAGAGGGGGGGATGAGAGAGTGGCCCCCCTCCTGAACTGTACCAGGCCACATGCCCTTAACATTGGGAGGGTGCTTTGGTGTAGCCCCCAAAAGCACCTTGTCCCCATGTTGATGGGGAGAAGGGCCTCATCCCCACAACCCTTGCCCGGTGGTTGTGGGGGTCTGTGGGTGGGGGGATTATCGGAATCTGGAAGCCCCCTGTGTGAAATGGTAATGGGGTACAAATGTACCCCTACCATTTCACAAAAAAGTGTCAAAAAGGTTAAAAAACACAAGAGACAGTTTTTGACAAGTCCTTTATTAATTTCTTCTTCTTTATGCTTCTTCTTCCATCTTCTTTCTTCTGGTCTTTCTTCGGTGTTCTTCTTCTCCATCTACTTCTTCCTCCGCTCTTCTCGTCCTGCATCTTCCTCCGGCTTCTTCTCCGCTCCATCCGCACAATCCACCTCAGTGGGATTCTTCTGCCGTGTGACTCTTCGGTTCTTCTGACACTTCCTATATAACGGAGGGCGGGGCCACCCAGTGACCCCTCCTCTGACGCACGGGGACTTCATGGGGATTTCCCTCTGGCTTTCCCCGTGTTGTCAGGGGGGGCGGGGTCACCCGGTTACGTAAATTTTGGTTCGGGGTTCCCCTGTGGGGAATTCCCATGCTGTGTTTGAACTTTTATGTGTATTGCAGGACCGACAATTCATTATAGCCGGCGCTAGCGATAGTAGTTTTACATGACTTTTTTTCCTTTAGAAATGTCATTTTGCTGTCAGACTGTTCTAAACACGGGAAACATGCGCCCCTTTACAGGTATACTATAGACACCCCCCAGGTACAAAATTTAAAGGAATATTACACTTTTATTGTTTCACTTTAAGCATTATTAAAATCACTGCTCCCGAAAAAACGGCCGTTTTTAAAACTTTTTTTTCATTGATACATGTCCCCTGGGGCAGGACCCAGGTCCCCAAATACTTTATGACAATAACTTGCATATAAGCCTTTAAAATTAGCACTTTTGATTCCTCCCATAGACTTTTAAAGGGTGTTCCGCGGCTTTCAAATTTGCAGCGAACACCCCAAATTGTTCGCTGTTCAGTGAACTCATGTTCGACCTGAACATAAAGTCCTTCCTTCCTCTGAGCTGGCTGCTCAGCTGTCGGCTAATTGCCAGCTCCTATCTCTCCACAGCGACTCACCTGTTGATGATATCCTCCTTGTCAGTCCTACCTAATTAAGCCGTCCAGTCCAGATGAGCTCTTCCTTCACCTTGGTCACATCTCTAGAGACACTCTCCTGTGTTCCTGTTAAAGACTTGCTTGGCTGACATTCCTTCTGGCTCCAGATCCTGCTTGCCGTTCTACTACGCTGTTCTCTGGCTCCCTGATGTTTTGGCTTGTCTGACTATCTGTTTCCGGTTCCTCTGGCTATGTTTTGACTACGTTTACTCTGTTTACCTTTTTTTAATTATTATTATTAAACAAGTGTGATTTTAACTGTACTTCTGTCTCGGTCTGATTTCATGGTTTCCGGCAGTGTCAACTTGTGTGCATGTTATCAGGCCAAAATCACCAGGGTGTGTAAACTTTTGATCGGGGTCATTTGGGTTGTTTCTGCTGCCATTAAGGTATAAAAAGAGTAAACACAGTTGATAGATAATAAATGGCTTCAGTCAAACACTAACCATGAGTGAAAGAAAAGTTTTTGTGTTATCATTCATATTCTCTGAAAAATGGCCAAGAAATCATAAATTCTGCCGGGGTATGTAAACTTATGAGCACAACTGTGTGTGTATATATATATATATATATATATATATATATATATATATATATATATAATGTATAAAAGGGAATAATGTATTATATATGAGAAAATAATACATAATAATCTGTATAGAAGGAAATATAATATATAAAGGGGTTATAATATAAATAATAATATATACAATATATAGGGGCCACAAAAGGGGTGCCTGTGACTTTAAGGCACATTCCATTTAAAGGGAGACCTCACTGACTGTCGGGGTCAAAGGTTTGCCCACTGAGGGGCTCACACTTCCAAATTGGTCTGATAATCCCCTAGTTGCCCCCCCTTTACTAAACCTTCCATCTTTTGAAGGCCCCCCAGAGTCTGGAAAAATCCAGTGTTCCCGGATCCTAGCTCCGCCCACTGGGTGATGTCACCAGAGCCTGCACCCTGAACCAAAAAGCACTGTAACAGTCCTGCTGAATTCACTGCTGTAGTGGATTTTATAAATGCTCTGGGTGGGTCCTTTCTGACTAGAGCATAGGTGCAGAACTTGCTGGAAAACCTTCATCCAGGAATAGGTTTTCTTCAGCTGCCAATGGGAATGAAGGAGCGCTGTGAGGTATTGATGGGGCAGATAGTCATCATATGATCCATCCCCCCCACAGGCTGGAGGTTGTCACATTAATTAATGATGTAATGAGGATGGGGGAGGGGCACCTAAAACTTTCGGAAATGTGCTCCCTAGAGCGTGGTGCCTGAGGTTTCATAATGGGTCAGGTGCGTCACGTCTGCACCACCAACATTGACAGCGGCGGTGTTCCAAGCAGTCACTTCACTGAGGCTGGCTCCGCCCCATTGCAGCGTGGGAATGGGCGCTTTACCACAATGCAGCGCCAAGAACATGTTGCACGTCGGGGTGCTGCAGCACCATTCACATCTGTGCATTCCAGGAACATGTGTGCAAAAGTGTGAATGCAAAAAAATGTTAAATAATTGTTTAGGGCACCCTAAAAGCAGGCAGCAGACGTGTGTTTTTTCTGTGCAACAAAATGCGCACCGAACTCGCCAAAAATGTGTGGTAAAACTAGTGCAGAGCTCAGCGCCTAAAAAGGTGGGGGGGATGGATAGGAAGGAAGGAGCGCCCGGTGTCCAGAGAAATGCGACTGCCATAGTATGGTTCATAGGTGTTTAATATCAGTGGTAACATGAACATCAAGCCAACGCGTTTCAGGGGAAAGGACTCCCCCTTCTTCAGGGCTGTGTACTAGTGGATGGGGGTGATTCCCAGGATGGGTACATTAGTCAGAAGATTTCAGAAAGCTGGGGGTGCCAGCTATAGGTGGAGAGGCAGCAATGAAAAGGGGCGGGGGCATTTTTGGCATGTTTGCCGCATGCAGGGTGGGTCATTCAAGTGAACCGGCTGCCCTATGTGCTTAGGCGGGACAGCGGAAACCTGCGGAGTGCCCCTTTTACCACAAACAGACAAGGAATGCGGGAGAGGTGGTGGCCACTAGGGATGAGCCGAACACCCCCCGGTTCGGTTCGCACCAGAACCCGCGAACGGACCGAAAGTTCGCACGAACGTTAGAACCCCATTGACGTCTATGGGACTCGAACGTTCGAAATCAAAAGTGCTCATTTTAAAGGCTAATTTGCATGGTATTGTCCTAAAAAGGGTTTGGGGACCCGGGTCCTACCCCAGGGGACATGTATCAATGCAAAAAAAACTTTTAAAAACGGCCGTTTTTTCGGGAGCAGTGATTTTAATGATGCTTAAAGTAAAAAAAAAAAGTGAAATATTCCTTTAAATATCGTACCTGGGGGGTGTCTATAGTATGCCTGTAAAGTGACGCGTGTTTCCCATGTTTAGAACAGTCCCTGCACCAAATGTCATTTTTAAAGGAAAAAATCTCATTTAAAACTGCTTGCGGGTTTAATGTCATGTCGGGTCATGGCAATATGGATGAAAATCAGTGAGACAAACGGCATGGGTACCCCCCAGTCCATTACCAGGCCCTTTGGGTCTTGTATGGATATTAAGGGGAACCCCGCACCCAAATTAAAATAAGGAAAGGTGTGGGGCCACCAGGCCCTATATACTCTGAACAGCAGTATACAGGCGGTGCAAACAAGACAGGGACTGTAGGTTTGTTGTTAAGTAGAATCTGTTTGTAATTTTGAACATTTTTAACGTGTTTAGCTCCAGCCAAAAAATCTTTTCTAAGCTTTTTGGAAAACATAGGGAAGGGTTATCACCCCTGTGACATTTGTTTTGCTGTCTTTCCTCCTCTTCAGAAGATTTCACCTCACTTTTTTGTCCCAATGAAAAATGTTTTTTGAAAATTTGGGTTTTTTTGTGGAACAAGGATTGGAAAGCATCAGTGGAAAGGAGAAATTGTTTTCCCATATTAACTCTTACAGGAGAGAATTTCCCTTCCTAGGGGTAGATTTCATCTCACTTCCTGTTGTCTCCTTCCGTTTGCAAGTAGGAGTCATTTGTAAGTTAGATGTTTGAAAGTAGGGTCCTGCCCTATATACTCAGCAGAAATTTGGGCCTTAGGTATTGCTGTGGCCACAACACTGTAAGCCCTCACAGGGCCCTGCTGTGAAATATTAGATCAAGAATTGTAATTACATGCCCCTGTTGAACAGGAGCTGAAAAATTAGGCCTTAGGCACTGGTGCTGGTGCCACAACACTGCAACCCCTCACAGACACTCTAGTTGGAACGCAGGAACGAGCCCTGCTGCAAAGTATTGCTTCAAAAATTGTAATTACACGCCCCTGTTAGACAGGGGCAGAAAAATTGGGCCTTAGGCACTGGTGCTGGTGCCACAACACTGCAACCCCTCACAGACACTCTAGTTGGAACGCAGGAACGAGCCCTGCTGCAAAGTATTGCATCAAAAATTGTAATTACACGCCCCTGTTAGACAGGGGCAGAAAAATTGGGCCTTAGGCACTGGTGCTGGTGCCACAACACTGCAACCCCTCACAGACACTCTAGTTGGAATGCAGGAACGAGCCCTGCTGCAAAGTATTACATCAAAAATTGTAATTACACGCCCCTGTTGAACAGGGGCTGAAAAATTGGGCCTTAGGCACTGGTGGTGGCGCCCAGAACCAAAAATGTTCTTACAAGCTATCAGCGTGATGATTGAGGAGGAAGAGGATAATTACTCAGGGATAGTCACTCAGCATCAGCATAGGCAGTCTTTGAAGGGATCTGAGATTTCAAAAAAAATTATTCGGTTACATCAGCATCAGGTGCTTGGTAGCTGGTGGTGATCCAAGACTCATTCATTTTTATGAAGGTCAGCCGATCGACCGAGTCGGTGGACAGACGCACCCTGTGATCGGTTACCACGCCTCCAGCAGCACTGAATGTGCGTTCCGAAAGAACGCTGGATGCAGGACAGGCCAGTAGCTCAATTGCATACTGTGCAAGCTCTGGCCAGTGATCCATCCTCAAGACCCAGTAACCCAGAGGATTTTTGGTGGGAAAGGTGTCCAAGTCTGATCTTGCCCCTAGGTATTCCTGCACCATATAAAACAGACGCTGGCGATGGTTGCTGGAACCGATCATACCTTGGGGCTGCGGACCAAAAAATTGTCTGAACGCATCGGTCAGACGGCCACCTTCTCCACCGCTCCTTCTTTGACTGACCGAAGCCTCAGCAACACGTTGTCCAGAAACAGGAGTTTGTAACCTCCCAGTCTCTGGGAACGCGTTGCACAGACCTTTCTGCAAGGCCTCCCGAAGATGTTTCATCCTCTGCTCCCTCTGCGATGGCAAGATAAGGTCCGCAACCTTACCCTTGTAACGTGGATCAAGGAGGGTTGCCAGCCAGTATTGGTCCTTCTCCTTGATACCACGAATACGAGGATCCTTACGCAGGCTTTGCAGGATCAGGGAGGCCATGCAGCGTAGGTTTGCTGAGGCATTCGGTCCGGAGTCCTCTGGGTCACTAAGAACGACATGGTCCGCAGCCACCTCCTCCCAGCCACGTACAAGTCCATGTGTTTCTTGGGACTGATCCCTTAAAGACTGCTGCTGATGCTGAGTGCCAGGCTCCACCTCCATACTGACACAATCTTCCTCCTCCTCCTCTTCCTCCTCGTCCTCTTCCTGTGTGATCGGCGGGCACGCAGGAACACTGTCTGGATAAAGGGGGCCTTGAGAGCTAAGGAAGTCCTCCTCTTCCTGCCTCTGTTCTGCCTCAAGTGCCCTGTCCATTATTCCACGCAGCGTGTGCTCCAACAGGTGGACAAGGGGGACAGTGTCACTGATGCATGCACTGTCACTGCTCACCATCCTCGTGGCCTCCTCGAATGGTGACAGGACAGTGCATGCATCCCTGATCATGGCCCACTGACGTGGGGAAAAAAAACCAAGCTCCCCTGACCCTGTCCTGGTGCCATAGTCGCACAGGTACTCATTGATGGCCCTCTGCTGCGTGTGCAGCCGCTGCAGCATGGCCAACGTTGAGTTCCACCTGGTGGGCATGTCACAGATTAGGCGGTTCTTGGGCAGGTTAAACTCCTTTTGGAGGTCCGTCAGCCGAGCACTGGCATTATATGACCGGCGGAAATGCACACAGACTTTCCTGGCCTGCCTCAGGACATCCTGTAAGCCCGGGTACCTGCCCAAGAACCGCTGCACCACCAAGTTAAGGACGTGAGCCAAACAGGGCACATGGGTCATTTGTCCCTGTCGGAGGGCAGAGAGGAGGTTGGTGCCATTGTCGCAAACCACCATTCCTGCCTTAAGTTGGCGTGGCGTCAACCACCTCTGAACCTGCCCCTGCAGAGCTGACAAAACCTCTGCCCCAGTGTGGCTCCTGTCCCCCAAGCACACCAGCTCAAGCACCGCATGGCATCTTTTGGCCTGCGTACTTGCGTAGCCCCTTGAACGCCTACGGAGCACCGCTGGTTCCGAGGAAGAGGCCATAGAGGAAGAAGAAGAGGAGGGGGTGGAGGAGAGAGGTGTGTCACAATCAGCATTTTGGAGGCGTGGTGGCGGAACAACCTCCAACACTACTGCACCTTGTCCTGCATCCTTCCCAGCTGCCAGCAGAGTCACCCAATGCGCCGTGAAACTTAGGTAACGTCCCTGTCCATGCCTGCTGGACCATGAGTCAGCGGTAATATGCACCTTACCGCTGACCGCCCTGTCCAGCGAGGCATGGACATTGCCTTCCACATGCCGGTAGAGAGCCGGAATCGCCTTCCGTGAGAAAAAGTGGCGTTTGGGTACCTGCCACTGAGGAACCGCACATTCCACAAACTCACGGAAGGGGGCAGAGTCTACCAACTGAAAAGGCAGCAGTTGAAGTGCTAGCAATTTTGCCAAGCTAGCATTCAACCGCTGGGCATGTGGATGGCTGGGAGCAAACTTCTTTCGGCGGTGCAGCAGCTGGGGCAGGGAAATTTGCCTGGTACAATCTGACGTCGGTGTACCAAAAGCAGATTGCCCACAAGTACTTGGCTGTGACACACCTAATTCTACACCTTCATTCCTCTCACTGCAGGTCTCAGAGAGGACTGAAGGTCTAGTGGGGTTGGAAATCTCAGCTGATGAGGAGCAAGGAGAGATCCTCTTTGTTCTTTGGTGTGGGTCTTTTAGATACGCTTGCCAACGAACTGCATGGCAGGTCAACATATGTCTGGTCAAGCATGTGGTACCCAAGCGGGAGATGTTTTGGCCACGCGAGATACGCTTGAGACATATGTTGCAAATAGCAGCGGTGCGATCTGATGCACTCGTCTCAAAAAAGGCCCACACCAAAGAACTTTTTGAATAACGCGCAGAGACTGCAGCGCCCTGCACATGTGGAGCTTTGGGGTGTGATGCAGTCAATGTGCTGCCCTTAGGCTGGCCCCTGGAGGGCATCCTGCCTCGTTGGTGATGTGCCGCCGCCTCCTCCTCCTCCTCCTCCTCCTCCTCCTCTCTCCTATCAGGCACCCACGTTGAGTCAGTGACCTCATCATCCCCTCCCTCCTCATCACTGGAGCAAACCTGGCAGTATGCTGCAGCAGGGGGAGCATGACTGCCAGATTGCTGTCCTTCTTGGGCACCCCCTCTGTCCGTGCTCATGTTACTGCCTTCATCGAGCTCAGTATCATCATCAGAGCCTTCCAAACGCTGGGCATCCTCCTGGAGCATGTACCCAACACTGTGGTCAAACAGTTCGAGGGAATCCTCATGAGGACATGGTGGAGCTAGGGAAGGAGTCACTGATGACATTGAGCTGAGGGAAGAGGCCGCTGCTTTGCCAGACAAAGCACCCTGGGCATGGGTGAGAGAGGATGAGGAGGATGAGGACGGCTTGGTCATCCACTCGACCAAGTCTTCCGCATGTTGCGGCTCAACACGGCCAGCTGCCGAAAAAAAGGCCAAGCGTGTCCCATGGCCACGTGCTGATGAGGATGCACCGTCTCCACGACCAGCACTAGACACAGAGCCTGCTTGCCCTCTCTTATTGGCTTGTGACTGTCTGCCTCTCCTTCTTGGCCTTCCAGACATACTAATGGCCTGTAGCTGCACTAAGCTGGGATAGAACACCTGTAATTTTCTTCAAGTAGCTTTATATACTGTAACCAGACAAGCCTGCCTGTCAGTAGGAAGATAACAGGAACGGATCTAGCTGAACACTGTGAGCAGGACGCACTGTACTAAATGTAAATAGTCTAGCTGCCTGACCGTGGTACTAATAGGATCAAATAGAACACCTGTAATTTTCTTCAGGTAGCTTTATATACTGTAACCAGACAAGCCTGCCTGTCAGTAGGAAGATAACAGGAACGGATCTAGCTGTACACTGTGAGCAGGACGCACTGTACTAAATGTAAATAGTCTAGCTGCCTGACCGTGGTACTAATAGGATCAAATAGAACACCTGTAATTTTCTTCAGGTAGCTTTATATACTGTAACCAGACAAGCCTGCCTGTCAGTAGGAAGATAACAGGAACGGATCTAGCTGAACACTGTGAGCAGGACGCACTGTACTAAATGTAAATAGTCTAGCTGCCTGACCGTGGTACTAATAGGATCAAATAGAACACCTGTAATTTTCTTCAGGTAGCTTTATATACTGTAACCAGACAAGCCTGCCTGTCAGTAGGAAGATAACAGGAACGGATCTAGCTGAACACTGTGAGCAGGACGCACTGCACTAAATGTAAATAGCAGGAACGGATCTAGCTGAACACTGTGAGCAGGACGCACTGCACTAAATGTAAATAGCAGGAACGGATCTAGCTGAACACTGTGAGCAGGACGCACTGCACTAAATGTAAATAACAGGAACGGATCTAGCTGAACACTGTGAGCAGGACGCACTGCACTAAATGTAAATAGCAGGAACGGATCTAGCTGAACACTGTGAGCAGGACGCACTGCACTAAATGTAAATTGCAGGAACGGATCTAGCTGAACACTGTGAGCAGGACGCACTGCACTAAATGTAAATAGTCTAGAAGATAACAGGAACGGATCTAGCTGAACACTGTGAGCAGGACGCACTGCACTAAATGTAAATAGCAGGAACGGATCTAGCTGAACACTGTGAGCAGGACGCACTGCACTAAATGTAAATAGCAGGAACGGATCTAGCTGAACACTGTGAGCAGGACGCACTGCACTAAATGTAAATAGCAGGAACGGATCTAGCTGAACACTGTGAGCAGGACGCACTGCACTAAATGTAAATTGCAGGAACGGATCTAGCTGAACACTGTGAGCAGGACGCACTGCACTAAATGTAAATAGTCTAGAAGATAACAGGAACGGATCTAGCTGAACACTGTGAGCAGGACGCACTGCACTAAATGTAAATAGCAGGAACGGATCTAGCTGAACACTGTGAGCAGGACGCACTGCACTAAATGTAAATAGCAGGAACGGATCTAGCTGAACACTGTGAGCAGGACGCACTGCACTAAATGTAAATAGCAGGAACGGATCTAGCTGAACACTGTGAGCAGGACGCACTGCACTAAATGTAAATTGCAGGAACGGATCTAGCTGAACACTGTGAGCAGGACGCACTGCACTAAATGTAAATTGCAGGAACGGATCTAGCTGAACACTGTGAGCAGGACGCACTGCACTAAATGTAAATAGTCTAGAAGATAACAGGAACGGATCTAGCTGAACACTGTGAGCAGGACGCACTGCACTAAATGTAAATAGCAGGAACGGATCTAGCTGAACACTGTGAGCAGGACGCACTGCACTAAATGTAAATAGCAGGAACGGATCTAGCTGAACACTGTGAGCAGGACGCACTGCACTAAATGTAAATAGCAGGAACGGATCTAGCTGAACACTGTGAGCAGGACGCACTGCACTAAATGTAAATTGCAGGAACGGATCTAGCTGAACACTGTGAGCAGGACGCACTGCACTAAATGTAAATAGTCTAGAAGATAACAGGAACGGATCTAGCTGAACACTGTGAGCAGGACGCACTGCACTAAATGTAAATAGCAGGAACGGATCTAGCTGAACACTGTGAGCAGGACGCACTGCACTAAATGTAAATTGCAGGAACGGATCTAGCTGAACACTGTGAGCAGGACGCACTGCACTAAATGTAAATAGTCTAGAAGATAACAGGAACGGATCTAGCTGAACACTGTGAGCAGGACGCACTGCACTAAATGTAAATAGCAGGAACGGATCTAGCTGAACACTGTGAGCAGGACGCACTGCATTAAATGTAAATAGTCTAGATAGAAGATAACAGGAACGGATCTAGCTAAACTGAATACAGTGTATATATATATATGCAACACCTGGGATGCATATATATACACAATACACTGTAAGTGCAGCTAACTGACTGACTGTTCTGCCTAATCTATCTAACTCAAATCAAATGACACTGTCTCTCTCTCTCTCTATCTCTCAGCACACCGGAACACACACTACACAGGGCCGCCGTGCAGGCGGCCTTATATAGTGTGGGGTGTGTACTAAATCCCCTGAGCCATAATTGGCCAAAGCCACCCTGGCTTTGGCCAATTACAGCTCTCTCTACTGACGGCGCTGTGATTGGCCAAGCATGCGGGTCATAGTGCATGCTTGGCCAATCATCAGCCAGCAATGCACTGCGATGCCGCAGTGAATTATGGGCCGTGACGCGCCACACGAATTTAGCGCGAACGGCCCATAACGTTCGCAATTCGGCGAACGATCGAACAGCCGATGTTCGAGTCGAACATGGGTTCGACTCGAACACGAAGCTCATCCCTAGTGGCCACCATGTGAGATTTTGAGGTTATTAGAGTTTATTCTGCAGCCAAACGCCTAGGAGAGTGGCATCCCTGCCATGTGCCCCGACCACAGGACTGTACCAGATTATGGCCACTAGATGGGGCTGAGTATTATAGGGAATAAGTATGCTCATCAGCTCCATCTAGTGTGAATGGGAGGAATACTGCATTATGGCCACCAGATGGGGCTGAGTATCATAGAGAATAAGTATTCTCATCAGCTCCATCTAGTGTGAATTGGAGGAATATCGCATTATGGCCACTAGATGGGGGTGAGTATCATAGGGAACAAGTATTCTCATCAGCTCCATCTAGTATGAATGGGAGGAATACCACATTATGGCCACTAGATGGTGCTAAGTATCATAGAGAATAAAGTATTCTCATCAAAGCACAAACTAATGTACATGGGGAAAATACTGCATTATGGCCACTAGATGTCTCTGAATATCTTAAGGAATAAAGTACACTCCTCAGCTCCATCTTGTGGTCATAATGATGTACTTTCCACATCCACACTTTTTTTGGCACAGTTAGCCGGATTCAACTTTAAAATAAGTCCAGACATAATTGTTTTTAAATGGGGAGCAAATGTATTAATTTATTATATAGCTGAGCCCCCCCCACCTTTGAACTGCACAATGAAGAAGTATTTTGAGGTTCTGATCTCTAAATAAGAAGAACAAATAACTTTCTCAGTGAAAAGCCTCAGAAAGAAGCTGCCATGCTATAATTGCATGTTAGGTTGGGGGGGGCAGCAACATCCTCTGAGAGCAATTATAGAGCATTATGTGATCTGCAATCACTTCCATCTAAAGCTTCTCCCATAGATGATGACAGAAATCGGTCTGTTAGAATATTACAGATCCTCGGCTTTCATGGTCGCCCTTCTCTGGTTTACTAGATGCCATCAATATCCGTATTCTGTGTCAGCATTGGATTGGTTGACAGCCAGGGAACCGGCAACTTCTGGTTCACTTTACCGACGCGTTTTACTCATTATGAGACAAGTGAGCTTAGCATGGGAATTTAACTTCATCCGTAATGTTGGCACCAAACTGGCGTCAGATTCTGCGGACGGAGCGATTGTTTTAATTGTACAAATTTATTATAATTATTATAGAAAAAAATCAGACAAAACTTCACCCTATAGATCAATGAATGGAAGGATAATGGGCCGACTCAGAGAGAGACTCTGGGGCCATCTAGTGTTCAGTATGTAGAAGGCAGAAACCCTGTGTGGGCAAATATACAGAATATACCTCTCATTATATATAGGAGTCAACTGCGGTATATGTCAGAGCTATATGACTGTATAATAATAATAGTGTGTGACTGTGGGGGGAGGGGATATTAGAGTGTAAGCTCCTCTGGTACAGAGAATAATGTGATTGGATCAGTGATCTCTGTACAGCACGGCGCTATATGTCAGAGCTATATACATACATATACATATTTGTGTGTGTATGTTTATATATATATTTGAACAGCAGATAGCACGGTTGTAGCTTTTGTAAGGTAATATATAAACAGAACAGCACGGAGAACTTTTACAACTTTGTACCATTGTAAGGTGCTATATAAAGTAGAACAGCAGAGGGCGATGTTGCTGCATTGAATTGTTTTAGGGTTTATATAATACAGCCAAGAACTTATGTGACAAACAGAGGGTACAACTCTTGCTGCAGCCATTAAAGCTCCCAGTACCTGAAACATGTTAGGATTAGGAAGCCATGTAAAGTGCTGTAATAAGATTGGCTCATAGAGCAGAGCCCTCCCACTGTCAGCCTGATTTCTGGTTCCCAGATTATGGAACAATACTAAATCATAATTTCTTTCGATCCATTTATGGTTCTTGTTTCTGATTGGTTTCTGTGAGTTGATGGCTATTTCCACTCTTTTATATGAAGTCAGAGAAATTGACCAATAAAATCATTCGTAGGAAGCTGACCAGACGTAATGATCTAAACAATATTTTTAGCACAAATACTGCAGATGAGACGAACGTCATATCCAAAAAATGTTACATTTATTAAAAGATTTCACAATTGCTGAATTCAGTAAATATTGCCCCTCCTCCTCCACCCAGGACACTAGTTCTTTAATATCTCCCTTATGGCAATGGCCAAGTAAGCCAAGAAACGCATGAATTCCTTGAAGGTCACCTTCTTATCCTTGTTAACATCCATCTTCCTGATGAATCCCTTCAGGAAATAATCATTCCCATTTCCCTGTAAAGCAGAATTAGGACACATTTTCATTTTAAATGAGATTTCCTGCAGTAGTTGGTGTCTCTGCTCCTCCCACAATGGGGAGATTTCCTGCAGTAGTTTGTGTCTCTGCCCCTCCCACAATGGGGGGATTTCCTGCAGTAGTTTGTGTCTCTGCCCCTCCCACAATGGGGAGATTTCCTGCAGTAGTTTGTGTCTCTGCCCCTCCCACAATGGGGAGGTTTCCTGCAGTAGTTTGTGTCTCTGCCCCTCCCACAATGGGGAGATTCCCTGCAGTAGTTTGTGTCTCTGCCCCTCCCACAATGGTGAGATTTCCTGCAGTAGTTTGTGTCTCTGCCCCTCCCACAATGGGGAGAATCCCTGCAGTAGTTTGTGTCTCTGCCCCTCCCACAATGGGGAGGTTTCCTGCAGAAGTTTGTGTCTCTGCCCCTCCCACAATGGGGAGATTCCCCCCAGTAGTTTGTGTCTCTGCCCCTCCCACAATGGGGAGATTCCCCCCAGTAGTTTGTATCTCTGCTCCTCCCACAATGGGGAGATTTCCTGCAGTAGTTTGTGTCTCTGCCCCTCCCACAATGGGGAGATTTCCTGCAGTAGTTTGTGTCTCTGCCCCTCCCACAATGGGGAGATTTCCTGCAGTAGTTTGTGTCTCTGCCCCTCCCACAATGGGAAGATTTCCCCCAGTAGTTTGTGTCTCTGCCCCTCCCACAATGGGGAGGTTTTTTGTTCAGTGACACTCCCACAGCTTTCAGTTAATGTCTATTCTCCATATTTGAGTCGGTAATCACATGAGACAAATGTAAGGATGGGATTGGCTGCCCTGTGGGGTGTCCCCACCAATAGGTGTCACTTACACAGAGTGCGGGGAATTTTGCTGTGATGAGGTCATACAGCTTGTCGGTGCTCAGCGTGTTCTTCTCTTCACTACTCTTAGAGACATAACTGTCAAATGTCTCCACCAACTGGACCAGAATTTCCTCCACCGTCAGATTACTATCCTGGAGAGAGAAGAAAATGAGAGATCCCAACGAGATCCACCGAGATCACCTCCCCCTCCCACAGTGAGGCCGGGGAGAGAGAGACAGAGGGCGGGGTTACTGGGAGAGGGCAGGATTACTTGGAGAGGGTGGGATTACTTGGAGAGGGTGGGGTTACTGGGAGAGGGCAGGGTTACTGGGAAAGGGCAGGGTTACTTGGAGAGGGTGAAGGTTATTGGGAGAGGGTGGGATTACTGGGAGAGGGTGGGGTTACTGGGAGAAGGCGGGATTACTGGGAGAGGGCGTGATTACTGGGAGAGGGTGGGATTACTGGGAGAGGGTGGGGTTACTCCCAACTATTATCATTATTTACTAATAATTATTATTATCATCATAATAATTGTAAATAATAATGTTACAGATCAGCACAGCAGAGCCCCTCCCCCATTAGAGTTCATATCACTCCCCGATCTCACTACCAGCCGGACTCCTCTTCATCAATTGTCATTTTAGCCCTCCGAGTATCATAAAACACAAAAGCAATGGAGCTTCCTCTGCTCTGCTGGGCCCTGGCACAAAGTCTGGGGAGGTGTCTGGCACACAGTCTGGGGGGGTGTGTGGCACAAAGTCTGGGGGGGTGTCTAGCACAAAGTCTGGGGGGGTGTCAGGCACAAAGTCTGGGGGGTGTCGGGCGCAAAGTCTGGGGGGTGTCAGACGCAAAGTTTGGGGGGTGTCTGGCACAAAGATTGGGGGGGTCAGGCACAAAGTCTGGGGGGGTGTCTGGTACAAAGTCTGGGGGGTGTCTGGTACAAAGTCTGGGGGAGTGTCAAGCACAAAGTCTGGGGGTGTCTGGTACAAAGTCTGGGAGGTGTCAGGCACAAAGTCTGGGGGGTGTCAGGCACAAAGTCTGGGGTGGTGTCTGGCACAAAGTTTTGGGGGGTATCTGGCACAAAGTCTGGGGGGCGTCTGGCACAAAGTCTGGGGGGTGTTGGGCACAAAGTCTGGGGGGGTTTCTGGCACAAAGTCTGGGGTAGTGTCTGGTACAAAGTCTGGGAGCTGTCTGGCACAAAGTCTGGGGGGTGTCAGGCACAAAGTCTGGGGGGTGTCTGGTACAAAGTCTGGGGGGGTGTCAGGCACAAAGTCTGGGGGGTGTCTGGTACAAAGTCTGGGGGGTGTCAGACACAAAGTCTGGGGGGGTCAGACACAAAGTCTGGGGGGTGTCAGATGCAAAGTCTGGGAAGGTGTCAAGCACAAAATCTGGGGGGTGTCAGGCACAAAGTCTGGGGGGGTGTCAGGCACAAAGTCTGGGGAGTGTCTGGTACAAAGTCTGGGGGTGTCAGACACAAAGTCTGGGGGGTCAGACACAAAGTCTGGGAAGGTGTCAAGCAAAAAGTCTGGGGGGTGTCAGGCACAAAGTCTGGGGGGTGTCAGGCACAAAGTCTGGGGGGTGTCAGACGCAAAGTCTGGGAAGTTGTCAAGCACAAAGTCTTGGGGGGTGTCTGGTAAAAAGTCTGGGGGGGTGTCTGGCACAAAGTCTGGGGGGGTGTCAGGCACAAAGTCTGGGGGGTGTCAGACGCAAAGTCTGGGAAGTTGTCAAGCACAAAGTCTGGGGGGGGTCTGGTACAAAGTCTGGGGGGTGTCTGGCACAAAGTCTGGGGGGTGTCTAGTACAAAGTCTGGGGGGTGTCAGGCACAAAGTCTGGGGGGTGTCTAGTACAAAGTCTGGGGGGTGTCAGGCACAAAGTCTGGGGGGTGTCTAGTACAAAGTCTGGGGGGTGTCAGGCACAAAGTCTGGGGGGTGTCTAGTACAAAGTCTGGGGGGTGTCAGGCACAAAGTCTGGGGGGTGTCTAGTACAAAGTCTGGGGGGGTGTCTAGCACAAAGTCTGGGGGGGTGTCAGGCACAAAGTCTGGGGGGTGTCGGGCGCAAAGTCTGGGGGGTGTCAGACGCAAAGTTTGGGGGGTGTCTGGCACAAAGATTGGGGGGGTCAGGCACAAAGTCTGGGGGGTGTCTGGCACAAAGTCTGGGGGGGTGTCTAGTACAAAGTCTGGGGGGTGTCAGGCACAAAGTCTGGGGGGTGTCTGGTACAAAGTCTGGGGGATGTCAGGCACAAAGTCTGGGGGGTGTCTAGTACAAAGTCTGGGGGCGTGTCGGGCACAAAGTCTGGGGGGGTGTCAGGCACAAAGTCTGGGGGTGTCTGGTACAAAGTCTGGGGGGTGTCAGGCACAAAGTCTGGGGTGGTGTCTGGTACAAAGTCTGGGGGTGTCAGGCACAAAGTCTGGGGGTTGTCTGGTACAAAGTCTGGGGGTTGTCAGACGCAAAGTCTGGGAAGGTGTCAAGCACAAAGTCTGGAGGGTGTCTGGCACAAAGTCTGGGGGGTGTCTGGTACAAAGTCTGGGGGGTGTCAGATGCAAAGTCTGGGAAGGTGTCAAGCACAAAGTCTGGGGGGGTCTGGTACAAAGTCTGGGGGTGTCGTGCACAAAGTCTGGGGGGTCGGACACAAAGTCTGGGGGGTGTCTGGCACAAAGTCTGGGGGGGTGTCAGGCACAAAGTCTGGGGGGTGTCTAGTACAAAGTCTGGGGGGTGTCAGGCACAAAGTCTGGGGGGTGTCTAGTACAAAGTCTGGGGGGTGTCAGGCACAAAGTCTGGGGAGGTGTCTGGTACAGAGTCTGGGGGGGTGTCTAGTACAAAGTCTTGGGGGGTGTCTGGTAAAAAGTCTGGGGGGGTGTCTGGCAAAAAGTCTGGGGGGGTGTCAGGCACAAAGTCTGGGGGGTGTCAGACGCAAAGTCTGGGAAGTTGTCAAGCACAAAGTCTGGGGGGGTCTGGTACAAAGTCTGGGGGTGTCTGGCACAAAGTCTGGGGGGTGTCTAGTACAAAGTCTGGGGGGTGTCAGGCACAAAGTCTGGGGGGTGTCTAGTACAAAGTCTGGGGGCATGTCAGGCACAAAGTCTGGGGGGTGTCTGGTACAAAGTCTGGGGGATGTCAGGCACAAAGTCTGGGGGGTGTCTAGTACAAAGTCTGGGGGCATGTCGGGCACAAAGTCTGGGGTGTCTGGTACAAAGTCTGGGGGGTGTCTGGTACAAAGTCTGGGGGGGTGTCTGGTACAAAGTCTGGGGGGTGTCAGGCAAAAAGTCTGGGGGTTGTCTGGTACAAAGTCTGGGGGTTGTCAGATGCAAAGTCTGGGAAGGTGTCAAGCACAAAGTCTGGAGGGTGTCTGGCACAAAGTCTGGGGGGTGTCTGGTACAAAGTCTGGGGGGTGTCTGGCACAAAGTCTGGGGGGGTCTGGTACAAAGTCTGGGGGTGTCGTGCACAAAGTCTGGGGGGTCGGACACAAAGTCTGGGGGGTGTCTGGCACAAAGTCTGGGGGGGTGTCTAGTACAAAGTCTGGGGGGGTGTCAGGCACAAAGTCTGGGGGGTGTCTAGTACAAAGTCTGGGGGGGTGTCAGGCACAAAGTCTGGGGAGGTGTCTGGTACAGAGTCTGGGGGGGTGTCTAGTACAAAGTCTTGGGGGGTGTCTGGTAAAAAGTCTGGGGGGGTGTCTGGCAAAAAGTCTGGGGGGTGTCAGGCACAAAGTCTGGGGGGTGTCAGACGCAAAGTCTGGTAAGTTGTCAAGCACAAAGTCTGGGGGGGTCTGGTACAAAGTCTGGGGGGTGTCTGGCACAAAGTCTGGGGGGTGTCTAGTACAAAGTCTGGGGGGTGTCAGGCACAAAGTCTGGGGGGTGTCTAGTACAAAGTCTGGGGGCGTGTCGGGCACAAAGTCTGGGGGTGTCTGGTACAAAGTCTGGGGGGTGTCTGGTACAAAGTCTGGGGGGGTGTCGGGCACAAAGTCTGGGGGTGTCTGGTACAAAGTCTGGGGGGTGTCAGGCACAAAGTCTGGGGGGTGTCTGGTACAAAGTCTGGGGGATGTCAAGCACAAAGTCTGGGGGGTGTCTAGTACAAAGTCTGGGGGCGTGTCGGGCACAAAGTCTGGGGGTGTCTGGTACAAAGTCTGGGGGGTGTCTGGTACAAAGTCTGGGGGGGTGTCTGGTACAAAGTCTGGGGGGTGTCAGGCACAAAGTCTGGGGGGTGTCTGGTACAAAGTCTGGGGGGTGTCGGGCACAAAGTCTGGGGGGGTGTCAGGCACAAAGTCTGGGGGGTGTCAGACGCAAAGTCTGGGAAGGTGTCAAGCACAAAGTCTGGGGGGGTCTGGTACAAAGTCTGGGGGTATCGGGCACAAAGTCTGGGGGGGTGTCTTGGAGAAAGTCTGGGGGGTCAGGCACAAAGTCTGGGGAGGTGTTTGGTACAGAGTCTGGGGGGGTCTAGTACAAAGTCTGGGGGGGTGTCTAGTACAAAGTCTGGGGGGGTGTCTGGCACAAAGTCTGGGGGGTGTCTGGTACAAAGTCTGGGGGGTGTCGGGCACAAAGTCTGGGGGGTGTCTGGTACAAAGTCTGGTGGGTGTCAGGCACAAAGTCTGGGGGGGTGTCAGGCACAAAGTCTGGGGGGTGTCTGGTACAAAGTCTGGGGGGTGTCGGGCACAAAGTCTGGGGGGGGTCTGGTACAAAGTCTGGGGGGGTGTCAGGCACAAAGTCTGGAGGGGTGTCTGGCACAAAGTCTGGGGGGTGTCTGGTACAAAGTCTGGGGGTTGTCAGACGCAAAGTCTGGGAAGGTGTCAAGCACAAAGTCTGGAGGGTGTCTGGTACAAAGTCTGGGGGGTGTCGGGCACAAACTCTGGGGGTGTCAGGCACAAAGTCTGGGGGGTGTCAGGCACAAAGTCTGGGGGGTGTCAGACGCAAAGTCTGGGAAGGTGTCAAGCACAAAGTCTGGGGGGGTCTGGTACAAAGTCTGGGGGTGTCGTGCACAAAGTCTGGGGGGTCGGACACAAAGTCTGGGGGGTGTCTGGCACAAAGTCTGGGGGGGTGTCTAGTACAAAGTCTGGGGGGGTGTCAGGCACAAAGTCTGGGGGGTGTCTAGTACAAAGTCTGGGGAGGTGTCTGGTACAAAGTCTGGGGGGGGTGTCAGGCACAAAGTCTGGGGAGGTGTCTGTTACAGAGTCTGGGGGGGTGTCTAGTACAAAGTCTTGGGGGGTGTCTGGTAAAAAGTCTGGGGGGGTGTCTGGCAAAAAGTCTGGGGGGGTGTCAGGCACAAAGTCTGGGGGGTGTCAGACGCAAAGTCTGGGAAGTTGTCAAGCACAAAGTCTGGGGGGGTCTGGTACAAAGTCTGGGGGGTGTCTGGCACAAAGTCTGGGGGGTGTCTAGTACAAAGTCTGGGGGGTGTCAGGCACAAAGTCTGGGGGGGTGTCTGGTACAAAGTCTGGGGGATGTCAGGCACAAAGTCTGGGGGGTGTCTAGTACAAAGTCTGGGGGCGTGTCGGGCACAAAGTCTGGGGGTGTCTGGTACAAAGTCTGGGGGGTGTCTGGTACAAAGTCTGGGGGGGTGTCTGGTACAAAGTCTGGGGGGTGTCGGGCACAAAGTCTGGGGGGGTGTCAGGCACAAAGTCTGGGGGGTGTCTGGTACAAAGTCTGGGGGGGTGTCAAGCACAAAGTCTGGGGGGGTCTGGTACAAAGTCTGGGGGTATCGGGCACAAAGTCTGGGGGGGTGTCTTGGAGAAAGTCTGGGGGGGTCAGGCACAAAGTCTGGGGAGGTGTTTGGTACAGAGTCTGGGGGGGTCTAGTACAAAGTCTGGGGGGGTGTCTAGTACAAAGTCTGGGGGGGTGTCTGGCACAAAGTCTGGGGGGTGTCTGGTACAAAGTCTGGGGGGTGTCGGGCACAAAGTCTGGGGGGTGTCTGGTACAAAGTCTGGTGGGTATCAGGCACAAAGTCTGGGGGGGTGTCAGGCACAAAGTCTGGGGGGTGTCTGGTACAAAGTCTGGGGGGTGTCGGGCACAAAGTCTGGGGGGTCAGACACATAGTCTGGGGGGTGTCAGGCACAAAGTCTGGAGGGGTGTCTGGCACAAAGTCTGGGGGGTGTCTGGTACAAAGTCTGGGGGTGTCAGGCACAAAGTCTGGGGGGTGTCTGGTACAAAGTCTGGGGGTGTCAGGCACAAACTCTGGGGGTGTCAGGCACAAAGTCTGGGGGTGTCAGGCACAAAGTCTGGGGGGTGTCAGACGCAAAGTCTGGGAAGGTGTCAAGCACAAAGTCTGGGGGGTCTGGTACAAAGTCTGGGGGTGTCGGGCACAAAGTCTGGGGGGGTCGGACACAAAGTCTGGGGGGTGTCTGGTACAAAGTCTGGGGGGTGTCTGGCACAAAGTCTGGGGGGGTGTCAGGCACAAAGTCTGGGGAGTGTCTGGCACAAAGTCTGGGGGGTGTTGGGCACAAAGTCTGGGGGGTCAGACACAAAGTCTGGGGAGTGTCTGGCACAAAGTCTGGGGGGTGTTGGGCACAAAGTCTGGGGGGTCAGACACAAAGTCTCGGGGGTGTCAGGCACAAAGTCTGGGGGGTGTCAGGCACAAAGTATGGGGGATGTCAGGCACAAAATCTGAGGGGTGTCAGGCACAAAGTCTGGGGGGTGTCAGGCACAAAGTCTGGGGGGTGTCTGGTACAAAGTCTGGGGGGTGTCGGGCACAAAGTCTGGGGGGTGTCTGGTACAAAGTCTGGGGGGTGTCAGGCACAAAGTCTGGGGGGGTGTCTGGCACAAAGTCTGGAGAGGTGAGGCACAAAGTCTGGGGGGTGTCAGGCACAAAGTCTGGGGGGTGTCTGGTACAAAGTCTGGGGGGTGTCGGGCACAAAGTCTGGGGGGTGTCTGGTACAAAGTCTGGGGGGTGTCAGGCACAAAGTCTGGGGGGGTGTCTGGCACAAAGTCTGGAGAGGTGAGGCACAAAGTCTGGGGGGTGTCAGGCACAAAGTCTGGGGGGGTGTCTGGCACAAAGTCTGGGGGGTGTGAGGCACAAAGTCTGGGGAGGTGTCAGGCACAAAGTCTGGGGGGTGTCTGGCACAAAGTCTGGGGGGTGTCTGGCACAAAGTCTGGGGGGTGTCAGGCACAAAGTCTGGGGGGGTCTGGTACAAAGTCTGGGGGTGTCGGGCACAAAGTCTGGGGGGTGTCTGGCACAAAGTCTGGGGGGGGTCTTGTACAAAGTCTGGGGGGTGTCTGGCACAAAGTCTGGGGGGGTGTCAGGCACAAAGTCTGGGGGGTGTCTGGAACAAAGTCTGGGGGGTGTCAGGCACAAAGTCTGGGGGCTGTCAGGCACAAAGTCTGGGGGGGTGTCGGGCATCAGGTTCGCCCATCAGCTGTTCTCTGTGCCAAATAAAATGTAATGAATATCTTATTGGTTGTTTTTAGTGACTTTGGCTCCGCCTTGTTTCTCTGCTGTCTCTAGGTGGGCGTGTCTCTCCGGTTGCTCCGCCTCCTCTGCAGCAGCCGGGGGGGCGGCTAACATTTTCCTAATTGTGTCCAGCCAGTCTTGTGATTTACACTGCGTGCTGCGTAGCTGAAGGGGGGAGGGAGGGACACCACTATCTGCAGCTCTGAGCCTCCCTGTGAGATTTGGATTCCTGTAACACTCCCCATTGCCCATCGCACTGCCCCCAGCACCTGAAACATGTTAGCTTGTCAGCATTATGCATTGATGTCTGTAGATTTCAATTTCACTATTTACTGCAGACTCGGATCCTTCTGTGAGATCTTCACCCGATCGTCTGGAATGGTTTGTCTCGTTCGACAGACAATAAACAACAATATTTGTTCAGCCAATCACAGGTCACTGAGATCAGACTAGCATACGATGAGCTCTGATTGGCTGCCTGAGCTGCATTCCTACTAAATAAAGATTTCAATATTCAAAGCTCTCCGGTGGATGTGTCGGTGTTCTGTACATAGCGGAAGGGACGCCGACCCCCAATTATTATCTCATGTCTCTATTGTGTGTATTATAGGACCCCGCGGGGGTGGGGAGGGGGAGGGGATAACATGAGTGGAGGGCGGAGATCCCTATACATGGATTTTGTTACATCTTTAATCTGCATCTGTGCAAAATTGTATTATTGTTTTATTATCAATATTTGTATTATTATTAATATTGTAATATTATTTATTATTATTGTGTTGTTGTTGTTTATTTTATTATGTTGTAATATTAATAGCATTATTATCAATATTATGTTTAATATTATATAATTATTATTATCATTATTATTGTTTTTATTTATATTATTATTATCAATATTTCTATTTTGTAGTTTTTTTTATTATTATTGTATTATCGTTGCTATTATATTTTTGTATTATATTATATAATTGTTTTTTTTATTTTTTTTATTAATGTCAATATTTGTATTAGCAATATTGTATTCTTTAATTATTGTATTATCTTTGTTGCTATAGTATTAAGTTTTAATATTAATAGCATTATTATCAAAATGTTTAATATTATATCATTGTTATTAGTGTCTTTATTGTTATCAATATTTTAATGAATTTTTTAGTATATTTATTATTGTATTATCGTTGTTATTATTATTTTTTCTATGATAAAATTGTTGTTTTTATCATTATCAATATTTTTATTAGTAACATTGTATTTTATTTTATTATTGTATTATCATTGCTGTATATTTATTATGTTGTAATATTAATTTCATTGTCAATATTTTTATTATTACATAATTAATATTATCATTTTTGTTATTATCAATATTTTAATTAATTTTGTAGTATTTCCTATTATTGTATTGTTGTAATTATTATTTTTAATATTATATAATTGTTTTTATTATCATTATTATCAATATTTTTATTAGTATTTTTTATTATCGTTGTACTATTTTATTATGATGTAATATTATCATTATTATCAATATTTTTGATATTATATAATTGTTGTTTTTATTATCCATAGTTTTATTATTGTATTATCGTTGTTATTATTATATTATGTTGTAATATTATCATTATTATCAATATTATTTTTAATATTATATAATTGTTGTTGTGGGTTTGTTTGTTTTTTTAATTTATCAATATTTTTTATTAATATATATTTTTTTTCATTATATTATTGTTATCTTATTATTTTATTATGTTTTAATAATATTGATATTATATAATATTATTGTTATTATCATTATTTTTATTATTAATATTGTAGTTTTTTATTATTATTATTGTATTGTCCTTGTTAATAAAATAATTTATTATTACCGTATATTTATCGGCGTATAACACGCACCCCAAGCTTAGGAGGGGATTTTAAGGAAAAAAACTTTTAGGAGTGACGTTTAAGGAAGAAAAACTTACATTAAAATGCCCATCAATGCAGCGTTATCAGTGTCCAGTGCAGCCTTTTCAGTGCAGCCTTGTCAGTGCAGCCTTGTCAGTGCAGTCTTGTCAGTGCAGCCTTGTCAGTGCAGCCTTGTCAGTGCAGCCTTGTCAGTGCAGCCTTGCCCCAGTGCTCGCCGCGATCCCTGCCGACATACACAGCCATGTGTAAATTCAAATATGGCGCTGAGACTGCAGTGACTAGGCGGAGCGGAGATACACATACCCGAGGGTCCTCGACTTTTTTCTGCGCCGCTCAAGTCACGCCCAGTCCCGCCCTATGATGGACATAACACAGGTCCAATGGCGGGACTGGGCGGGACTGTGAGCGGCACCGAGAAAAGCCGAGGACTCTCGGGTATGTGTATCTCCGCTCCGCCTAGTCACTGCAGTCTCGGCGCCATATTTGAATTTACATATGGCTGTGTATATCGGCGGCGATCGCGACCCGAACAAAAAGTGACGGGGATCGGCCTGTAACACGCACCCACGATTTCCCCCTGATTTTCAGGGGAAAAAAGTGTGTGTTATATGCCGATAAATACGGTATGTTGTAATATTAATATCATTATCAATATTATGTTAAATATTTTATTGTTTTTATTTTTCTATTTGCTCAGCTGGCTGCATACAAGAAATCTGTGTCTACAAGGTGTAATAATCATGGCATCATAAATGTAAATTATGTGTACCCCGACACACCCGGGAGGTAAAATAGATCCTCCGGGGCAGAAATGGAGAACGGGGATTGGCTACAGAGGTGGGCGATATTTGCCGATCTCACCACTACCGACAGATGGCACGCATAGGGTTAACCCTTCATTCTATTCTATCAATCGGCAGACAAGTTAACACGAAGGGGTGATCAATCGCTTGGATCAAAAATATCTGTCTGATGGTCTTTGTTCCTCTATGACAATCAGCGCCCTGCCCCTCCTCCACTCTGCACAGGCATAATCATGGACACACGGTCGTGCCAATCGCTCATGTTCATGCCGGCTGGGTTTTCCTGGCCACCTCCTAGTCCGGGTGACCTGCACAGGTGGGCAAATGGGTGTCAGTTGTCTCAGACAAAGGACAGGGGGCTGCTGAGAGAACAGAAAATAAGGAGACTTCTCAAGACTTTGGAGACTTCCTGGTCACAGGTGTGAGATGACCTATTGAAGATGGATCTGAGGAAGGAGACGCCTTCTTCCAAAATGGCGACCGTTCCTATTTTCACCATCTCTTAGCGGCACCTCCCCTCCAACTATCTGAGACAGCTGACCCCCATTTTGCTCACTGGTGCAAGTGACCCTTGCCTATCGAGAATGTAACCTGGAACATCGAATGACCCCACCAGAGGAATCCCATAGGGAGAGCCCCATGCCAAGCTGGCCATGAATGTTGGCACTGCTACCACCCCCCACACAAAGCAGACAGAGATCAGCGGAGTCTCACTATGTTTTCAATGTCGTCAGTCTACGGAGACAGAGGGTAGAATTCAGCCGCTGTGGTACCTGTTATAATTTGATGCCCAATATATACCCAGACAGGACAGTGCCACACCCAGGGGAGCCACCTGATAAGAGATGAGCCAAGGATTTGGGGTGGAGGTATCGCCCTTCCTCCTCGTCCTCTCCTCATTGGCTCCCCTCTCCTCACAAACTCTCCAAAATGTTGGTAAAACTTTTAGTAAAACTATTCAGGTTGTGGTCCCTTAGGGGAAGAAGTTGAGGGTAGTGTTGAGTACTCAGGGGTTCTCATCCATGCAGGGTTGGAGGTTCTGGGGTAGTCCAGGTGGAAAGGAGAGGACTGGTTTTCAGTTGGCATCTGGCTGAGAGAGATTGAGCCGGGTGAGCTTAGGACTGAGCCATGGTTGGTGGGCTGTGAAAAAAACCTCCTTGGAATCCCTGAAGCCAACGGGGAAACCCCAAAACCCCAGGAGGGGCCAGTATGGTGACGGTGAACCTTTGACTTGTTCTGCCATTTTGAAGCAGGGTTATGGACTATCTCGTGTTTTGTGTTTGTTGAAGATTGTAGTGATATAGTATAGTGGGGAGATAATTAATTAGTAGTTATTATAATGATGATGTAAGTAATCTTTCCGCAGCAACCCAATTCTTCCAGAGAGATGAACTTTATTGACTTCCAACACAGAACAAAGTCTTGCAACAGATGACAAAATCCAACAGTAAATATGACAACGTTAGTAAATATCGGAGCCTTCAGAGTCCCATGTTTCCTAGACCTGTGCCTTCATAATCACAGACCCCCAGTGAATAGACTGAACGCCATGTTATATTCACTATACACTGAATGGATGAGCAATTTGATTGGCCGTTTCCATTTAGGCCTTTGATCTGCTTCTGTCTTTCAGAGTGACAGACAATGACCCCTCGCCGTAAACAGCTGTCCTCATAAACTGCCCTCATTTGTATTCTTGTATATTAACATCAACCAGTATTTGTGTAATTAGATTAACAGATACCAATGTGGCCTGCCTAGAATGGACTTGTCCTAGAATGTCTACATATAACACCATATATAAAATACATACATATATATATATATATAACACCATATATAAAATACATATATATATATATATATAACACCATATATAAAATACATATATATATATACATATAACACCATATATAAAATACATATATATATATACATATAACACCATATATAAAATACATATATATACATATAACACCATATATAAAATACATATATATATACATATAACACCATATATAAAATACATACACATATATATACTGTATATACCTGAATATAAGCCGAGGCACCTCATTTTACCACAAAAAACTGGGAGAACTTATTGACCCGAGTATAAGACGAGGGTGAGAAGTGCGCAGCTACTGTAAGTGGAAAAGAGGGTCAACAATGCCCATTTGCAGCATCACTGTGCCCATTTGCAGCCATAGGTCCCCCGAACTTCATACTCGGTAGTTAAGGGTTCCTAGATGCCCCCCTAGCTGCAGACAAAATTTGGGGTCTCTGGACCCAAAGGGTCCCAAAAAGACATAGCTGCAGATGGACACAGTTGACTGAATTTGGGGGCCCCGTATTTCGGGGCCACTTGGTGTTAGGAACCCCAAATTTGGAATGCAAACCCAGTGGAACTAGCACTACAACATATCTAAAGCTGGGGTTCCTAGCACCAAGTGATCCCAAGATACGGGGCACCAAATTTGGTTTGGAAAATATCAAGCACTTTTCAGCAGCAGAGAATGACATTTTCCGAACCAAATTTGGAGCCCCGTATCTCGGGCCACTTGGTGCTAGGAACCCCAGCTTTGGATATGTTGTAGTGCTAGTTTCACTGGGTTTGCACACCAAATTGTGGGTTCCTAGTACCAAGTATACGGGATACGGGGCCCCAAAGTCAGTTCGGAAAATGTCATTCTCTGCTGCAGAAAAGTGCTTGACTCGAGTATAAGCCGAGGGGGGAATTTTCAGCACAAAAAAATGTGCTGAAAAATTTGGCTTATACTCGAGTATATATGTTATATATAGAGAGATATATATAGATATATATATCTATATAGACAGGGCTTTTTTTCTCAAACAATAGGTGCTGGAACTCAACCACGACCCCCCAAAACCCCTCCACCCCACTCACACCCTCCAAATCACATCAAATAGTGGGTGTGGTCAGTCAAATTTCACAGTAGGAGGGTCCTACTCCTAAAGGGGCATTAAATATCAGGATTGCATTACATACAGAGTGCAGAGTTCAGGGAGGTTACACACAGAGTGCAGAGCTGTCACTTGTAAATACAGAAACCGGACTTCTGTGTTTACAAGTGATTGTGGTCAGCAGCCCCCCCCTAAGGGTCTGAGCCAGAGGTGGTGGAACTGAGTTCCACCAAGTTCCCCCTGAAAAAAAGCCCTGTATATATAGATATACATACATATATCTATATATATACATATACAAAACACACTCCATATATCCCCACTTGGATCGGTTCAAATCAGAATTGATTCACAACCAAACTGCTCAGACATCCCTGGCTCTTAAGATTGAAGCCATCTCTATGCTTTCCTTATTTTACTGGATTGTTCTTAGTTTTCTTCTACCACAACAATATAAACCAAACAAAAAAACATATTAATATAAATTGAATAAACACAAAAATCATGGACAGAGTTCTCAATAGCGGGTGAGTAAAAGTGTTATTGGGTCTCCACCAAGGCTCCTGACATTCTTTAGCAATTTTATTAGAAAAACTATATTATTAGAAAATGTATATGTATTTTATATATGGTGTTATATGTATATATATATGTATTTTATATATGGTGTTATATGTATATATATATATGTATTTTATATATGGTGTTATATGTATATATATATATATGTATTTTATATATGGTGTTATATGTATATATATATGTATTTTATATATGGTGTTATATGTATATATATATATATTTTATATATGGTGTTATATGTATATATATGTATTTTATATATGGTGTTATATGTAGACATTCTAGGACAAGTCCATTCTAGGCAGGCCACATTGGTATCTGTTAATCTAATTACACAAATACTGGTTGATGTTAATATACAAGAATACAAATGAGGGCAGTTTATGAGGACAGCTGTTTACGGCGAGGGGTCATTGTCTGTCACTCTGAAAGACAGAAGCAGATCAAAGGACTAAATGGAAATGGCCAATCAAATTGCTCATCCATTCAGTGTATAGTGAATATAACATGGCGTTCAGTCTATTCACTGGGGTCTGTGATTATGAAGGCACAGGTCTAGGAAACATGGGACTCTGAAGGCTCGGATATTTACTAACGTTGTCATATTTACTCTGTTGGATTTTGTCATCTGTTGCAAGACTTTGTTCTGTGTTGGAAGTCAATAAAGTTCATCTAATAAACAAAGGGCAAACTAAACGTAATTTTGGATGCAAGCTGGACACTAAAGGATTCACCAACCTGAATATCACATAATAGACAAATACAAGTGCAGCACAAAAAGAAAAAGAAAATGAAAAGTCCATATAATAAAACATGTATTCAATTCCTCTTGTCACGGGCAGGCTGATCCCTTTTCATAATGCATCAGATGTCATATGCTTAATCATAAAGGCGCGCTTACCGGAAAAGGTGGACCCCTTAATTACAGGGGGTCAAACAGGCCTGGGTAAATAAATGGTGAACAGCTATGCTGGATCTCATCTGCAATGGTCAGTCCTCAGTTGTCCTGGGATGGGTCCATAACTGTCTTTGCAGAGAAATGATCCACGAAGGCTTGAAGATTCTTCGATCGATAGCTTTCTCAGGTTTGGCTTCCTAAGAGCTCTTGGCCTGGGACTTAGGAAGCCAAACCTGAGAGAGCTATCGATGTGGAGATTTTTTTCTGAGAGAAAGAAAAAAGGCACCTCAGATGGAAGAATCTTCAAGCCTTTGCGGATCATTTCTCTGCAAAGACAGTTATGGACCCATCCCAGGACAACTGAGGACTGACCATTGCAGATGAGATCCAGCGTAGCTGTTCACCATTTATTTACCCAGGCCTGTTTGACCCCCTGTAATTAAGGGGTCCACCTTTTCCGGTAAGTGCGCCTTTATAAAGGGATCAGCCTGCCCGTGACAAGAGGAATTGAATACATGTTTTATTATATGGACTTTTCATTTTCTTTTTCTTTTTGTGCTGCACTTGTATTTGTCTATTAAATAAAGTTCATCTCTCTGGAAGAATTGGGTTGCTGCGGAAAGATTACTTACATCATCATTATAATAACTACTAATGAATTATCTACCCACTATACTATATCACTACAATGAGGCGAGGTAGATACTCCCCCTGTATAATGAGGAAAGGTAGGTACTCCCCCTGTATAATGAGGAAAGGTAGGTACTCCCCCTGTATAATGAGGAAAGGTAGGTACTCCCCCTGGTAATGAGGAAAGGTAGGTACTCACCCTGTATAATGAGGAAAGGTAGGTACTCACCTTGGTGCTGTAGGCAGAGAAGAGACTCAGAAAGATCAGAAGACAGAACATTTTGTTGGTGGGTTTGAGGATTGCAGTCTGAGGATGGGGAGAAGAGAACACAATGATGATGGGTGAGGACGGGTAATATAAACTCTCTATAGGTAATATAACTTACCATGGTGATCGATGTGACGGCACACACTATGCTGGGTACAGGTGTGAGGAGACTTTTATATGAACTGAAATCTGGTCAGACCCTCCTCTCCCCACCCCCTTTATGTGTATTATATTCCTTGTGTGGACACACCCAGCTCTGTACTGATACCTCTATACATGTGATCCACACTCCAATGACTTGTCCTGTGACTTGGGACTGCAAAGTCACATGACAAGTCGTTCCCCATGATTTTCAATGACAACCATTCATATTAGTATGACTTCAAGTCGTGCCGATTTCAAAGTAGTCCGTGCACTACTTTGGTCAGACTTTGATGCGAGTTACACAGGCATTCCCTAAAATTGTGGCAAAGTTGCGTGACTTTGGAGTCGCGGTAGTGTGAAAGGGGCCTAACTAGCTTTCTAAAACATTCTTCTCACCACTGAGCCCAGCTCTATCTCCACGGGAAGGAACCTTTTATAGTGTGGGGTGAGACTATGAGCACTGAGACATAATTGGACAAAGTCATAACTTTGCCCAATCAAAGCTCTCACAGTGCTCCTTGCCCTGACTGGGCAAAGCCTTGCACCTGACCGCTGATCAGGGGAATTGCTTCAGCCAATCAGAGCTGTTAAAAATGCACTGTGCAATATTGCATTGCATTGGAACATGCAAACACCCAAAAGGGCGATGTTTGGGGCTGAACTGATGCTTGGCCCGAACAACTCATCTAAACACCATGGTCTACAGAACAAGCAGGAGAATAAGAGAGCTTGGTTTGGGTCGATTGACTTCCAGTTGGCTTGTGTTCCAGTGTTGGTGTTTTTTTCTTTTGCCGGCAGTAAGGATGAGCCGAACACCCCCCCCGGTTCGGTTTGCACCAGAACTTGCGAACAGACCAAAACTTTGCACGAACGTTAGAACCCCATTGAAGTCTATGGGACTCGAATGTTTGAAATCAAAAGTGCTCATTTTAAAGGCTAATTTGCATGGTATTGTCCTAAAAAGTGTTTGGGGACCCGGGTCCTGCCTCAGGGGACATGTATCAATGCAAAAAAAACTTTTAAAAACTGCCGTTTTTTCGGGAGCAGTGATTTTAATAATGCTTAAAGTCAAACAATAAAAGTGTAATATCCCTTTAAATTTCGTACCTGGGGGGTGTCTATAGTATGCCTGTAAAGGGGTGCATGTTTCCCATGTTTAGAACAGTCTGACAGCAAAATAACATTTCAAAGGAAAAAAAGTCATTTAAAACTACTCATGGCTATTAACAAATTGCCGGTCCGACAATACACATAAAAGTTCATTGATAAAAACTGCATGGGATTTCCCCACAGGGAAACCCCGAACCAAAATTAAAAAAAAAAAAACTCGCGTGGGGGTCCCCCTAAATTCCATACCAGACCCTTCAGGTCTGGTATGAATTTTAAGGGGAACCCCACGCCAAAATTAAAAAAAAAATTGGCATGGGGTCCCCCCAAAAATCCATACAAGACCCTTATCTGAGCACGCAACCTGGCAGGCTGCAGAAAAAGAGGGGGGACGATAGAGCTCCCCTCCTCCCCTCCTGAACCGTACCAGGCCGCATGCCCTCAATATTGGGAGGGTGCTTGGGGTCCCCCCAAGCACCTTGTCCCCATGTTGATGAGGACAAGGGCCTCATCCCCACAACCCTTGGCCGGTGGTTGTGTGGGTCTGCGGGCGAGGGGGCTTATCAGAATCTGGAAGCCCCCATTAACAAGGGGACCCCCAGATCCCGCCCCCCCGTGTGAAATGGTAAGGGGGTACCCCTACCATTTCACAAAAAAACTGTCAAAAATGTTAAAAATTACAAGAGACAGTTTTTGACAATTCCTTTATTTAAATGTTTCTTCTTTCCATCTTCTTTCTTCTATCTTCTATCTTCCTTCGGTTTCTACCTCCATCTTCTTCTTGAAGGGCCTGGTATGGAATTTAGGGGGACCCCCACGCCAGTTTTTTTTAAATTTCGGTTCGGGGTACCTCTGTGGGGAAATCCCATGCCATTTCTATCAATGTACTTCTATGTGTATTGTCGGACCGGCAATTCATTAATAGCCGCGAGTAGTTTTAAATGACTTTTTTCCTTTGAAATGTCATTTTGCTGTCAGACTGTTCTAAACACGGGAAACATGCACCTCTTTACAGGCATAGTATAGACACCCCCCAGGTACGAAATTTAAAGGAATATTACACTTTTATTATTTGACTTTAAGCATTATTAAAATCACTGCTCCTGAAAAAACAGCCTTTTTAAAACTTTTTTTTGCATTGATCCATGTCCCCTGGGGCAGGACCCAGGTCCCCAAACACTTTTTATAACAATACCATGCATATAAGCCTTTACAATTACCACTTTTGATTTCTCCCATAGACTTTTAAAGGGTGTTCCGCGGCTTTCGAATTTGCCGCGAACACCCCAAATTGTTTGCTGTTCGGCGAACTGGCGAACAGCCGATGTTCAACTCAAACATGAGTTTGGCTCAAACTCGAAGCTCATCCCTAGCCGGCAGCCACATCTGGGTTTTACCTGGAGTGTGGTGGCTGCATCATATGACACATCATGGGTAGAGTTGTCTCCTCATCCCTTTAAACCTGAACACCTTTCAATTACACGGGTTCTCAGGCTAATTGAATGCAGATAAGGTACCGAGTGAGTATAATTACCACCTTAATCAGCCACAGAACCTGTGTAATTAATATGTGTTCGGGTTTAAAGGGATGAGGTGGCAACCATAATCATGGGACTGCATCCTCTATTTGAAATCAAGTAGGACTTTGTGTCAGTGCTTGAGCATGGAGTCCATGTTCCTCTAGAACTTTTGTGCCTGCAGCTCCCCTAAAAGGTACTGAAGCGTTCCTCTACAACTGTAAGACCTTTAAAGCTCCGTAGCCCCCTGCAACTTCCACTAATCTACACAGCAGTCCCTTTTGCACCTTGGCATCCCCATATGCTATGCATTCTCTGCAGCACCACCTCTGTACCCTCAGTCTCCACTACATCCACAGTCTGAACCTGGGCTACACTCAATACCAGGACAAGACCTTCTAGAACCCAAGAAAAATGAAGCCAAAATGTGGAGTGTTGAGGCAGGTGAAGCTTTATATTTGCACCTAGAGTGGCCGGGACGGCACAGGGAACATAATTGGCCACCACTGTCCACCAGGCCTAGTCTTGACACTTTGCGGTCCATGGAAAACCGAATAGAAAAGGGAAAAAGATGTGACACGGTTCCACCAGTGTTGTTTAGCTATCAGGAGCTTTGGGAAGCCAGGTTTTCATTAACATTATTGGAACAAATTTTGGTTTTATCTGTAAACTAGTTATAACTCATAAAAAGTGCAAATTGTATTCTTTTGTAAAGTCACTAGAATGAGGTCTGTGGTACAGATTCTGGTTCTGTCTATTTTTGTTATGTGACAGATCACTGTGCTGGTTCTGTTCCTCCAATACCTATTATGAATAAATCTCAATCATGTAACTATGATAGACCACCCCCATCCCGTCCTGCAGATATGCAAGCCTTCTCCGTCTCACTGATAGGGACTACAAGGATTACACCGTATGATGTCAGCCTAATGAGGATGTTTTTAACTCGGGATGTATGATTTTGGCAAACAGGCTCAATAAATATTTATATGAGCATCTTGCTGTATCCAAAGGTCTACCGCCTGCTCCTGTTCTTCATTCCACAAGATAAATAAAACCAGTACTTACTGGGAATTAATGAATTGTTCTGTCTGTTCTTCCAATAATGAATGCCGGAGATCCGGGACCTCAGGCGAGTTCTGAACAATCGGTGATCTTTACCTGAACAAACTAATAGTCACAATACAGGCCGGCCTCACAGTACATCTCATCCTCATTGAACTGTTTATCTGCGTTTGTCAACATCAACGTCATGCCACACGCCGATGTTTGTCTTTAACCCGTAATGTGGCCTGTACATAACAGAAGGCATCTAAAAACCCAAGAGAATACGGGGCATTATGTTTACCAAAGGTTATAAGCCCTGTCACTTGGGGGTCCCAGAACCATGGCACCTGGACACTTGGGGGTCCCAGTACAATGACACCCTGACACTTGGGGGTCCCAGAACAATGACACCGGGAAAGTCAGGAATATTGGTATTGGATTATGGTCATTGGTATTCTATAGATATATTGATGCAGAAACACAGAAGCATTTAAAGCAGTGGTCATCAACCCTGTCCTCAGGGCCCACTAACAGGCCAGGTTTTATGTATTACCTTGGGGAGATGGAGACTAAAATACTGCAATCACTGAGCAGCAAATTATATCACCTGTGATGTATTTCAGTTATCTTGCAAACCTGGCCTGTTAGTGGGCCCTGAGGACAGGATTGATGACCACTGATTTAAAGGACACATTTCTAGTTTATTGAGACGTCAGTCTTTGTACAAGGGTCTCCTCCTTGGCGGTGGAATGAACGGTCGGAGTGGCTCAGCTGCTCTCGCAGAAGAAGGTGTTGCAGACCATGGTCAAAGAGGCCACCAAGATGACAAACTCCTGAAAGTCCACCTCCCCATCTCCGTTCTCATCCAGCTCCTTCAGGATCCTGTCCACGGAGGTGGCGTCTTTTTGCTCCTAGAGAAGGAAGACTTGATTTAATCAACAATCATTTTCCCATCTTTCCCCGGTTCCTGCCTACATTACACCGAGATTCCATTCTAGAAGAGTATCCCACAGGAAATAAAAAAGTGTATTTAGTTTGGAAATTTGAGGCTTTCGTGGTAAAAATTCTACATGTTTGGTTTTTTTCATCTTTGTAGTTTGTGTATCAAGATTATGAGGTCCTCTTTAGAATTAGTCAACGCTATGCAAACCTCAATATATTTTTTAGATAATGATTTTTGAATGTCAGGTATCAGCAAAAAGACTTTTCAGAGGGTTCCCCAATCACCAATTTGGCTGTTGATTGTGTGTGACTTGCTTTAGAAAGTAACTACATGCAGTGTCTGGAGTAGAGTTAAAAGATATTACTTTTTATTTATTTATTCTGGAGTCCTTGTCCCTTTAGAGCCGGTTCACACAGAGGGGGCTTCAAAGTCGCCCGACTCTGAAACCGCCCCGTACAGCCCGACCTGCAAAACTACTTCTGTATAGAAGTCAATGCAAGCCACTCTGAAGTTGCCCCAAAGTAGTACAGGAACCTTTGAGCTGAGTTTGACTTGAGTCGCTCCTATTAGAATGGTTCCATTGTAGAGAATGGAGCGCGACTTGTCAGGCCGCTAAGTCACCTGACAGGTCACCCCTGTGTGAACAATGGCTTTCTTCTTGTCACTCTTCCATAAAGGGCAGATTTGTGGAGAACACGACTAATGCCGCGTACACACGGTCGGACTTTTCGTCTACAAAAGTCCAACGGACGCTGACGGACTAAAGCTGGCTGGTAATCCGATCGTGTATGGGCTTCTCCGGACTTTCAACGTACTTTTTTAGCCTCAAATCCGACGGACTTTAGATTTGAAACATGCTTCAAATCTTTACGTCGTAACTACGACGGACCCCGAAGTCCGCTCGTCTGTATGCTAGTCCGACGGACAAAAAAACGACGCATGCTCATAAGCAAAAACTAAACGGAAGCACTCGGTCTAGTAAAACTAGTGTTCGTATTGTAGGTAGCACATTCATCACGCTGCAAAATCTGTGATCGTTGAATGCAGCGCATTTTATTTCTTCTTTACGAATGCTCTAAAGAACGAAGGTGTTTTGCTGTTGACCACCCCCTCCTCCTCAAAAAACTTTACTCCCTCGGTCTCCGTGACTGTGCTCTTCAGTGGCTCTCATCCTACCTATCCCAACGCACCTTCAGTGTCACTTACAATTCTACTTCCTCCACTCCTCTTCCCTTCTCTGTCGGGGTCCCCCAAGGTTCTGTTCTTGGAACTCTTTTATTTTCAACCTACACCTCTTCCCTGGGTCAGCTGATAGCCTCTCACGGCTTTCAATATCATTTCTATGCTGATGACACACAAATCTATCTCTCCACCCCTCATCTCACTCCATCAGTCTCCTCACGCATCACTAACTTACTAACCGACATATCTGTATGGATGTCACACCACTTCCTCAAACTCAACTTGTCCAAAACCGAGCTTATAATATTTCTTCCCCCGACTTCTCTGTCAAGAGCAATGGCAAAACCATCCACCCGTCCCCACATGTCAGGGTACTAGGTGTTATCCTGGATTCTGAACTCTCCTTTCAGCCCCACATCCAATCACTTTCCAAAGCTTGCCGCCTCAACCTCCGCAACATCTCTAAACTACGTCCCTTTCTAACCAATGAAACCACAAAGCTCCTGATTCACTCCCTGGTTATCTCTCGCCTTAACTACTGCAACTCACTCCTCATTGGCTTACCTTTAAACAGACTATCCCCCCTTCAGTCCATCATGAATGCTGCTGCCAGACTCATCCACCTTACAAACCGATCAGTGTCTGCTACCCCTCTCTGCCAATCCCTCCATTGGCTACCACTCGCCCAACGAATTGAATTCAAAATACTAACAATAAGTTACAAAGCCATCCACAACTCTGCCCCCAGCTACATCACTAACCTAGTCTCAAATACCAACCTAATCGCCATCTCCGTTCCTCCCAAGACCTCCTGCTCTCTAGCTCCCTCATCACCTCCTCCCATATCCGCCTCCAGGACTTCTCCCGAGCCTCGCCCATCCTCTGGAATTCCCTACCCCAATCTGTCAGACTGTCTCCAACTTTATCCACTTTTAGGCGATCCCTGAAAACTTTCCTCTTCAGAGAAGCCTATCCTGCCTCCATCTAACAACTGCACTATTTTCTCCATTAGCTCATCCCCCACAGCTATTACCCTTTTGTATCACTTGACCCTCCCTCCTAGATTGTAAGCTCTAACGAGCAGGGCCCTCTGATTCCTCCTGTATTGATTTGTATTGTACTTGTACTGTCTGCCCTAATGTTGTAAAGCGCTGTGTAAACTGTCGGCGCTATATAAATCCTGTATAATAATAAAAAATAATAAATAATCAGAGTTCTCCCAAACTGATTTCTGGATTCTTTTTCTCTTTGATCTCATGAATGATATAGTATGCATTTTAAAAACAATGTTTCCATACTAATAATACTTTTTCCCCTTTTTTTTTTTTTTTAGGTTTGTAAAGTTACCACAAAGAACCCATTATTCTTTTTTTTTTATAGTGATTATTTTTTAGTTTTTAGATAAAGTTAACCCAAAGCACCGTTTTTGGTTATGTAAATTTTTTTATTTGTGTTTTTTTCAAACTCAATGAGATTGTTGTCCCTTGTTAATTTAACATTGTGTGTAAAATCAATGATTTAAAAGAAAACACATAAAGTCTTTTGCTAAACTCAAAAAAGATCCATTTATTCATGGTCAAAATAAAATAAAGAGGAAGTCAACGCTGGCAAAAGTCGGTGTACAAGAAAATTGGGATCTTGCGGAGTCCATATAAGAGGGAGCACAATCTGGTCCAAGAATCCCAGAGATCAACAGCACCAGCAGATGATCTAGATGTCCCCAGACTGTGGTCCTACAACAGCCTGCGTCTTCTGTCAGACCAGACTGAACCCAGGTCATCACTTTCTTCTCTTCCCTGCAGCCTTTCCTCCACGCTGCCCTGCAGCCTTCCCTGTAGCCTTCTTTTGAGGCTGTGGCTGTGGTGTTTCAGTTGTGGCAGGAGGAGGAGGAGGAGGAGGAGGAGGAGGGGGGGCTGCCTCATGTAGTTGGGTGTTTTGTGTTAGCGTGCCCTGCAGCCCCTTATGGATTGTTTCCCCAAATAGGCGCTCACAAATGAGGCGCTGCTCCCAATCCATCTGAAGAAGCCTGCTGGCTAAGTAGCAGCCATAGGATTCTTCCGCTTCGGGGGGGCTCCTTAAAAAACGGGTGGCCTCTTGCATGAGGCGCAGGGATGCGTCCTGTGTGACCATCCCCTTCCTGGCCCTTTTTTTGGGAAGGTGGAGGGGAGGCACTTGGGATTCGGTCAGGCTCCTACTGGGCCCAACCACCTCACTTGGCCCAGCCACCTCACTTGGCCCAGCCACCTCACTGGGAGCAGCCACCTCACTGGGAGCAGCCACCTCCTGCCTGACACTGGGCCCAGCCTCCTCCAGGATGATGGTGAATCCGGCCTCCTCCAGGCTGTCCATGGGCCCGGTCTCCTCCTGCCTGCCACTTTCCCCACATTCCTCCTGGATGGACTCATCCTGTGTATAAAAAAAGGACAATAGTTTTAGTATATTTTTTTGGGTTCATCAATGACACACAGTTTGCTTCTCATGAATAGCAAATTCAATGTGAATACTTCTCTTTAATAAAAGAGTCTAATCAGACACCCTAATTATTTCAAGCATGTGCCAAACATATTTAGCCACTCCTGTCAATTGATATGTATACACAATTTTGAGTGCAAAATTATTTTAGACAATTATAACATCCAGTTAACATCATTAATATTAGTACAGTAAATATTTGTTAAAATAATTTACCTGACTCCAGATGGTCATATCTGGTTCATCCAGGATGGAAGACCCAGCTTGCTCCTCATCAGCCTCTGCTGGGGTGGAGGGAAGGGTGGAGGGAAGGGTTGAAAGTGATGCCCTGGCTTCATTCTGGTCATCCAGAAAACGGAGTTGATTGTAGTACCACAGCCTGGGTACATAAACATCATCTGCTGATGCTCCTGATCTCCTTGATTCCTGGATCTTCTTATGCTCCCTCTTATACATGTTCCTCAAGACCCCAATTTTCTTGAGCAGTGTCTCCATTGTTGCTTCCGGGATGGTCGCCTGGACAAAGGCCAGAAGTCTCTCCAGCGTTGACTTCCTCACATGCTTTGCATAATACTGAGGGTGTTTCACCTCCCACAAATTCCTCATCTCTCTATATTTAGAAATAAAAGCTGTAAGGAACTCTGGATCCTTAAATAGGGGATTCATTATATCTGGAAAAGATGAAGTCACAAGACAAAAAACACTTTTATTATAGGTTTCTGCTAACCCCTCATCATCTTCTCCCTATGTAGGCCTCATCAATCTATCAAGCCATATAGGCCGCTTGCTACAAAGTCATGACCATAAAACCCCAAAAAAAAAATATCTAAAATTACCTTCGTTTTGTATCACCTACGCACAGAACGTACGTACGACACGTGCGCAAGGGCCCTCTTTACACACTACGCATGTGTGAAACTCCGCCTGCGTCGCCCGCCCCTGACGTTCGAAATTAACTCATGTTCTCCGCCCCCTAATTCGACGCACAGAACGTACGTATGACACGTGCGCAAGGCCCCTCTTTATACACTACGCATGTGTGAAACTCCGCCTGCGTCGCCCGCCCCTGACGTTCGAAATTAACTTATGTTCTCCGCCCCCTAATTCGACGCACAGAACGTACGTACGACACGTGCGCAAGGCCCCTCTTTATACACTACGCATGTGTGAAACTCCGCCTGCGTCGCCCGCCCCTGACGTTCGATTTTAACTCATGTTCTCCGCCCATTTTTTGTTACGGCGCGTAGTGGAGTAAATAATGGCGGAGACACCTGACATGTTGACGACCTCAGGTAGTGG